>NC_142651.1:8522500-8740000 GCF_055504915.1 Nelumbo nucifera | reverse complement strand
ATGTCGGTATCCCCGAGCTGATGTCTTTAAGTCCCGAACTGGGTTGAGTGCCGAAGTCCCTTGGCATCGAGGTGTTCTTGTTGCGATCTAGTACTGAAGCGATCTCGTCTCGAGGTGGCCTTGTCCCGAGATCACTTTAATTCGGGGTGGTTGGGTACCCGAGCTCGATCTGCTACGGACTGGTTATGATAAGCTGAGTTGTCATTTTTTGATCAGGTCATGTCCACGTATCCCCTCTTTACTAGGTCGGACCAAATCACCCTTCATCAGAACTCTTTTCCTATTTTAGATATGCACAATCAATCTCTTCTCCTGTTTTGCTAAAACTTTTCTTTTACTGGTGTTTAAAAAGAGAGGTGCAAAGTTTAAAAATAGTGGGTGGTGGATGCAGTCTGTGCTGAAACTTTTCTTTTGCTGGCTGGCATTTGAAAACAGTGGGTGGTGGATGGATGCAGTCCAAATGGGGTTTTGCATTCCTTACGTCTCCTCTTCCTACTAACTCAATAACGTCTCCGCTTCCTACATTTTCGTTTAGTGGCCTGCTAACTCACTACGTGAGGGGTTTTGCATTCCTGAAATTCAGATACGTGAGTTGCTAAGTGTCTGACTGAGGGGCTGTGGCTTACTGCAATTTTGTATGACCACGTCTTTGAATGCGAAGGCCACGTGCCTGATTAGGAGGGGCTTTGGCCTGAAGTTACTGTTCAAATTTCCATTTTCTTTTTTTTAATAGAAAAGGATTGAGAGTGGGAGTTTCCCATTTCACAGAACATTGCATTGTCATACATGTTAGTGTTATTGAAAGACAACTAATTAAAAGAAGACACTTGTCTAATTTGTTTACTAATTTGAGTACAGGAATGTGAATAGAGGAGAACCACATGTTTGACTTGGGGAGACTTTGGCCTGATTTCATTATATTAGATATGAATATGATACTCTTATCCACAAAAACTGATGCAAAATTTGGATCACCTTCCTCCAAACTTATCGTACCTGCCCAAACCCAAACAGCACTACAATCATGCATCTTACCTATACAACATTACGAGAAATACCGGTTCGGATCAGGTAGGCATAGCATTGTAACTTGTAACCACTTTAATGAATACTTACAAGTTACAACATTTTTTTGACACTTGTGTCTTTTAGAATACCCCTATCTTACCCTTAAAAAAAGATTAAAAAATAATTTTTAACAATTATCAGAATACTTAACACAAATTTCTGGTTTAAAAAATTAACCAAATCTATCCTTATTATTTCAAAATTATCTTAAAATATCCCTACTGTTTCTAACAATTATCTAAAACCTCATGATCGATTTTTTTCAAAATTCTAAAAATACCTTTTTCAATGTTGAGGCAGCTTGGCGGTGGTTTTCTCTCTTTCGAAGTAGAGCAAAACGAATTCGTTGAGCGGCTTGGCCGACCACCATGGCCGTGGCATGCTGTACATAGAGCTTCTTCACTGCTACAACCTGCCCATCAGACCATCGGATCTAGTCTATACCAGAACTGTATAGATCGAAAACCAAGGCGCTTCTACTCTAGGAAATGGACAAAACTAATTTTCTTCACTGTGTTTTCGTCCTCCTAAGAAAACCTAATTTTCTTCCTTCGATATCCGCCAAATCTAGCAAAGCTTTCTCTATCTTTATAGACGTTTCAACTTCGAGAGTCGAACCGGTCTGACCTGCAAATGTTGGTGATTTCCCATACCTGAAGGCCGTCGGTGATCTCCCATACCTGAAGACTTTCGACTTCAATGACATCCCCAACTTCAAAACCTCGAAATACTCTGCATATAGAACACGAAAAGAGAGAGGAGGGGGAAAGCCGCTGGGTGGCGTTACAGGGCAGTGAATTCTGCGAAATGGAGAGAGAGAGAGAGAGAGAGAGTTGAGAGGAGGTTGCCGCCGCCGTCGCCTCTATTCGGTTCGCTAATACCACTCGGGTTGCTGCCACAGCCGCCGTCGCCCCTGTTCGATTTGCTCGTTCTCTGCTTCTTCCAACAGAGCTTCAATACAACCCCCACTATGCTCGAATCGCCTAAGGGACTTGCAGTGCAAGAGCATCCCTCCGACCATTCCCAGCACGGCGGCAACCGCCTCAGGGACATCTGTGCTCGAATCTGTAGAAGATACCTGTAAGAAAGTGTCAGTTGGGTATCTGAGTCAGTCCTCCAACCACTGGTGATCACAGAACCTTTTATGGAATCACCACTGAGACTTCCTGTTTCATTCAAGTCAGCCGGTCTGCTGTGTCGGGGCGAACTTGGATCATGTTTCCCGGTCTGGGTGTACATAACAGGAGTACCTCGGCTTTGAACAACAAAGAAGAAGAGAAGGGCATGCCAACCAGTTCCACTGTTGGTGGTGCCAATCGCCCGGAGGAGAAGATGATTGTGAGCTATCGGGGCATGCCTCCAGCTAATCTCACCAAGCAAGACGGTTCGGTTGTATCAATGGACGAAGTCCATAAAAATCCTCTCCAACCCACACACCAACTGCCCCATATGCTAGGTTGCAGAGCTTGGCCCAAAGACCAACCCACACACCCCAATCCACATGTTAGGCCACCCCTTGCCCTGCTTACCCACCAGTCCACCCCACTGTTCCAAAAAAATACCTCACTAAGGCCAGCAACCATAACCAAGAAAGCTGATTACCTCTATATGTGTTTCGAATGGGTTGCAACGAAATGATGGCACCATTGCTAGGCCTTACACTATTTACCCGCCAACCACCCCACTGTTCGAAAAAATGCCTCAATGAGGACAGCAATCAAAGTCAGGAAAACTCTCCTTATTTAAAGGAGCATTCACAAACCATAATTAAAAATTGATTTATTTTAGAATTATAAAATTAAGGGTAAATTTTTTAAACTCTCTCTTATGGTTTAGCTAATTGACTAAGTATATCGTTATTATGTGAAATTTGACTAACATTATCCTTATTATTTCTCACAATTGACTAATTCTACCCCTATGTTAGCATTGTTAATGTTTCGTCACAATCTATGCACATGTAACCCCACGTGACCTATACAATTTTCTTTTAAATCCAATATTACCCTCTATCCCTGAGCCCCGACTCTCTCTTCTAAGACCTCCCCCTCCGCCTCTGTCTCTCTCTATTCTCAACCTCTCGTTTCTCTCCCCTCTGCCCCTCTGTTTTCGTTCGAAGATGGCTCATTGATGCTGCCGGAGCGAGAAAAGGGTGTTGCTGGTCCGCCGCTGTGTGCAGCCGCGTCTTCACTCTTCGTCTGTATCCGAATGCATGGAGGGGTCCGCCATTGCATTTGTTGCAGCGACGGTGATGAAACAGGAACAGGGGTGAATGGGGAGAGGGAGAACGAAAGGATGAAGAGAGAAAGAGAGAAAGAGAGGGAGGGAGCCCTTCGTCGGTGGCTGTCGTCACCTGCGACGGCTATGCCGAGAGGGAGAGAGAACGAAGGGCTTGTCGCCTCGCCGAGCAGTCTTCGGGCAAAACAGTAGAGGGCGCAGTCATTCTCTGTCATTTATCCCCTACTTCCTTTGAACGAAAAACAGCGGCGATGATTTTGTCGTTAGAAATGCTGAAGAAATCATCGAAAAAACAAGATTTTAATCAAATCACAATACAGTTTGGTGATCTGGGGTGACTTATCACCAAAAAATAGCTTAGTGAATGCTTCGTCACCATTGGATCCGCTCCATCGGTGCTTGTTCTCCTTCCCTGCGAATTTCTATTGCTTTTTTGGAGAGCTTATCTCACTGAAGAACTTAGAAGGAATCTTGATATATATCCATGCTACTTTTCGTAGAAAGGCTTGTGGTTTGAGGCTTTTCTTCACTTATATTGAAATGGGTATTTTCTCTTCGAGATCTTTCATCAACTCCCAAGCGTTGATGACCTCACGTTCTTCAGAGCCCTTCTTCTGAAATTTGGGAGATGACACAAGGAAAACTCTTCACCTCTTTGTCTGGTTTTCAAAATGTGACAATCCAGTATTTGTTGCTAACCATTCTGTTAATCAACCGTTAAGTGACATATGAAAAGTCAAAAATGCCCTAAGAATGCCATGTAGTACTTAGTTAGCGGCAAGTACTGGATTGTCACATTTTGAAAGTTCAGGTACTGGATTGTTGCATTTTAAGTGTGGGGACCAAATTGCCACTTGAGCCAAAGTACAGGGTACTGATCGGGAATTTTCCCTAGAAAATTGATTCAGAGTCTATATATTGATGTGCAAACACTTCATTTAGTAGAGATTTTTGGTTGGATAACTGGTCAACTTGCAAGTCTACTCATCAGTTTGACAATTGTGGATATTAATGAATCAACTCAGGAAAGTTCTAGGTATGCTTAAGTCAATTAACCAAAACCCAATAAATTAAAGGATAAAGTAAGGTTTAAAAAATCGACACATATTGGCCCATATCGGTCGATATGTATTGAATTGGGAGCACCCCGATATGCCCCTATAGAGGGTGTTTTGACCGGTTCAAGGGGTGGAGGAATCTTAAACCGACCCCCCTAAACCAGATTTGAAAAAAAAAAGTAAAAAAAGTATCGATGCTGCCTGATACGCCCCTACCGGCATATCGGGTGTATCAACATTTAGAACCTTAGGATAAAGTATAAAAACCTCCCTTGAGGTTTTCGATAATCAGAAAATCCTCCACCTGAGGTTTAATTTTAACAAAAGCCTCCCTTGCATTTTTGGGAAAACCTACACTTACCTCCCATCCGTCATTGTCCTAGACGCAAAACGTTCGACTAATGAATTAGTTTATTTAAAATACTCATTTTGCCCTTTTGTATATTATTTTTACATGGTACTAAATAACCGAAAAGAAATTTTAACTTGAACGATGTTTTAAAAATGACCCAGAACCGCAACTGTTTTGGCCATCGGTTTTTAGGTCGATAGTTCGACTGTCCAGTCCGAACAGACGGCCCGTTCTAACAAAAAAATAAAAATAATAATTGAAATTAAAAAAGACAAAAAACCGTTGAACGGATCGATGGTTCGATCGCTTGAGTCAATGGGTCATTAAAAAATGACCAAAAACCGTTGAACAGATCGACGGATTGTTGACTGATTCAATGATTTTTAGTCGGAAATCAGATTTGAGGTAAAATGGAACCAGTTGCCTGAACGATTCTCGGGCCAAATGGTTTAACTGTCTGGGTCAACGACGATTCGAAAACCATGCTCGAACCATCCATTCCCCCCCTATGGTCTAGAAATTCGCACACTCAATATATTTTTATATGTAAATTTGTTCCCTCCCCTCACTTTTCACCCAATGATTGGCCTCCTTATGGCCTATGTATAAATTTTAGCCCCCTCATAAAAAATTCCTGACTCCGCCCCTAATTACAAGCTATTTTCAGTGTTCTGGTTATCCGGTTGTGTTGCTTTGTGGCCTGTTTCCTAGAGTAAAAGAGAAAGTGAAGGTGACAGAAGAGAAGAAGGCGGTACCATGCATCGATGGTGTATCATCCCTCATCAATCTTTCTTTTTTTGTTTTTTTTAATATTGGGTCACTCATCAGTCAACCCCCGAAAACACATAGAGCCATAGAGGAGAGGAGAAGTCACTATTGTGCGCTTTTTGCGCTCTACATACTTACAAATTGAACCTAAAGAATGGGCCATTTACCATTCGAAGCTTGGCTTTGAGATGTCGCCATCTACATTATTGAACCAATTAAACCATATGCTAAGGTCTCTCCTACCAAGACAAGACTATCATCGTCAGAGATCTGTAATGCGTTGGAGTCAGCAGGTTCAGTTGGAGAAATTATGATAAAAGTATTAAAGTGCATGGTTAGAATTTAGAAATATTTGTGCCTTTAATTCCAATTAAAGCATTAAAATAAATATTTTATATGTATAAATTTTTTGATATTAAAAATCATCTTTTTATATAAATATAGATTTAATAAATTATTTATTCTATTAGTTTATAAAATAATATTTTTAATTTATTTTCTAATTTTTAGTTAGAGTTGTTAAATATAAATATTTGTTTTTTATTTAAATTGCATATGAACACAAAAGTTAATAATATCATTTATATATCACTTTTAATCATAAAATCACATTTGGCTTGGTGGCTTGAAATGGAAGGAGATGTTAACCTGCTAAGTAGACTTTAGTTTAAGTCTCCTGAAACACATATTTTGGTGAAATTATCAATCCAACCCTTGATCCCCTCAACCCAATCTATCCTAACTCTAATGGATACTTTGACCTAATCCACCCTAACCCTTTTTCACTGATCCTAATGGATTGCTCGACCTATATTGACCCATGAATAGAATGGATGGATAAAATGGATTTGAAGGGAACAGGGTGAAGACATTGACAAAGGAACAAATTAAAGGGTGGTGATGAATCATTAATTGCAATTACCAAGCGTGGTCGGAATTAAAAGCCAAGTTTCGTTAGAGTCTTGGCTTACGTCGTAGATTGGACACAAGATGCCAGCCAACCCAACTCATGGACTACGGTTTTCAGCCATCGAGCTGAAAGGGTGGGCTAAGAAGTTGTATGAGGTGAATGACAGTATGTTAAAAATGGCCACTGCATTGACTTCAATTCTCCAATTAAATGGATACTAGATGATTAGTTTAGTACAACGATAGGAAGCAGCAGGCGAGATTCTTGATTATGGTTCGGAGTTAGTTGAACCGATATAGAGGCCATTGGTTCCAGTTCGGATCAGCTCTAGAGATATTGGACGAACATAAAGGTGACAATGCTAGCCTAATTGATGTTGTGCCCAATGCATCTTTTTTCCAGTTAATTTTAATTTTTTTTTTGTTATTTCTTTCCTTTTCCCTTTTATGATGAGGACTAACTAACGAGTCAGGTGAAAATATTCTCAGAGGTTGAATCGAGATTAACTTATTTGATATAAAACCGATGAATTGTAGAAACAGAGTTTTGATTTTTGTTTTTTGTTTGATGGATGCATGCCTGTTGGGGGGTTACCATTAAGATTAAATTATTTTCTTTAATTTCTTGTAATTTGTAAAGAAAAAGGATACATTGGTCGAGTGATTGGCTAAAGTCGAATATTATGTTGTTGAATAGGTGATTCAAGTTAAAATTGCTTTCCGAGTTATTTTAGTAAAAATTCATATAAAATTAATATATAAAAAGGTTAAAGTGGGTATTTTAAATAAACCAATTTATTAGTCAACGTTTTCGTTGACCGAAGGAGGAAAGTGTAAATTTTTCCAAAGGGTGGTTTTTGTTAAAGTTAAACCCCAGGGGAGGTTTATGAATTTTATCCGTGAGTTTTGGATTGATCGGTGGGAACTGGGAAGAGCTTGTATCACACTCTAAAAAAAAGGAGGATTTTGATTGATGCCGTAAAAAGGAAGACGAGAGGGATGATCTTTTTTGCCTATGCTGCGTTTGGAATCGGTGTAAAATTATATTGATGACGTTTTACACTGAATCGTGATTTAGTGACTTTCGCACTTTTGAAATATAATGTGATCGGTCTAAAATTTTACATTGATTTTATCGATGTAGTATTTATATCGATAGTCGATGTAAAATTTTATGTTTAATGAGGTTTTACACCGATTCACAACGTGAATTCCACTCCATCTAAACACACGTAAAACTAAACCGGAGTGGAGTTTTACGTCAATCATGATACACTCATTCCAAGTGCTGACAACATCGAATTGGCGTAAACTTTTACATCGGTTCTTGATTTACATTGATTCAAAACGTAGCCTTAGGGAAAATTTCACTTGTACCATGAACTTTGGGATAGTGTCAAGTAGGGGTGTCAACAGTATTCAAAAATCCGATTTCAAATTTAATATAATCGGTCGAATTCGGATATGACCTGATTCGATTCGCTAAATATCCAAATTTGACCGATTATTTAATTCTTATATATAATATATAAATTATTATATATATTATATATATATAATAATTAAGTTATATAAGTAATTTATATAATTTATATCAATAAAATATTTATTAATTATTTAAAGTAATTAATTAATCAAATATTCAAATATTTAATCAGATTCAAATTTGAATATTAATTTTCAATATCTGTTGGATAGCAAATAAAATTCGAATATCAGATTTTCTAATTGGATTTGAATTCAGATATTGCTTGATCCCATTCATTCATTTACACCCCTAGTGTCAAATTAGTACCCGAAAAGTCACCGGAGTACCCAAACTTTTGAAAACTGTCAAGTCGGTTCCTATCGTTGGTACTCCGTTAGCTTTGTCAATCATATGTCCGAAATACCCTTTAAGCATAATTGAGGAGCATTATACCCTTTTCAAACCAATTTAATATTTCCCAAAAATATACGGTTGGTTGAAGCTAAACAGTGAAGACTGGGTTCCGCCGTCGTTGCCGTAGTAGAATCTGCGGACTTCCAATGGCCCCAGTGGAGAGTATCACCTCCCCTCCGCTACGTATCATGGCATGGTGGTGCTGATCAATTTTATCCCAAGAAATGATGCCAATCGCCGCTTGTTTCAGACCCCCTAGTGCACCTGTGGGAATTCGATAAATGACGCCAATCGCCGCTTGTTTCCGACCCTGGTGCGCTTGCGGGAACCCGTTAAATGTCGCCAATTGCTGCCTTATTTCAGACCCTGGTGTGCCTGCGGGAAAACCAGAGAGAGAGATTGAGATCTTACCAACCGAGACAAAGCTGCTCTCGTGGAGAGTGACCCTAATGTTGGATGGAGTGGAGTGAGTGAGATCATGGATTTTAAAACCGATCCGGAGACCGAACCGGTCAGGGGTTCGGTTACCGACCATTCGACCTGAATGGCCGGCCCATTCTGACAAAAAGAATTAAAAACTGGTCAAAATCGTTCGAACGATTCAAACGATTAACCACTTGGGTCAGTGATTTGTTGATCAAAATCAACGGTTTTTATGAAAAATCCAGTTTTGGGAAAAACCGGAACCGATCATCTAACCGGTTCACTGTTTTTATGGTCCAACCGTCCTGTCCGGTCCAGTTTTGAAAACCATGAGTGAGATAAGGGAGGTGGAAGTGTTCTCCATATGTAATTAATTAGTCAGTAACAAAGCCACCATTTCCCAGGTAAAGCTTACTGTTACTGTTAATTTACCGCCTGCACTTCCTCTCGTTTCTTTAATTCTTTCCACTATGCTTTTTCACTTATTATTTATTCATCTATGGATCTTCATCTTCAACTCTGCATTTTCACTTCCCAGGCTATATGCTCAATGCTTTATAAAAAGTTCCTTTTTTTCCTACAAGGTCCTTGTTCTGTTTTTTCTTGTTTCACTTGTTCAACTGCAACTCTGAACAATTTGGATTAGTTTTCTGTTTGGTGGGTAGATTTGTGGATTTCGTTGGCTTTTGGCTCCGTTCAGAGAACACATATGGTTGTGAAAATTTGAGAGATTCTTCTTCTTCTTCTCTCTTGTTTTTTTTTCCTTCTCTAATCTCTCTGTCTACTCTTGTGCTGCAGGACTTAGGTTTTCAAGCATTCATTTGGGAACTCATATCGTTAAATCTTATCTGGATTTAGTCATGAACTTCACCACCATGTTCTAACTGTCAATTGCGTGATAGAGTTTTAAGACTTCTATTTGTTCTCCGATTGGCATATCCTATTCAGCAGCAAATCTAACCAAGAACTGATGCTTCTCTAGAGATGTTTCTCTCCGACAACGACTGAACACACTGGGATTTCTCTCTGGTTATGATTTCCAAGATGAACTCATCGATGGCGAACGCTGCAATTTCAAACAGGACCTTCGGTGTTTGTTGTTAACAGAGGTCCTTGGTCTGAATCAACAAGGGTTTAAAAGGGGTAATTTTGACATTTAAAAAAATCATTTTCTCTGTTCTATGGATTTACTAGGGGTGTGTCATTGCATTTGTTTGTTTGAAACCAAATTGACAGTTTTTGAAAAATTGAATATTGCAGTAACACATTTTAAAGTTTGGATATTAAATTAAAATTCAAGGTATTAAATTAAAATTTTCCCAATTAAGAGGCATCCCATCACTAACGTTATCTAATTATCTATTGTTATTTTGATTTGAGAGGGAGCTGCCCCAAAAAGGTTCTAAAAAAGACGAAAAGAGATGGGGAAGAGGAGGAGGGATAACAGGAGGGAAGTTGGTAGGCGTTAAAAGAGACATTTAACAAACCAAAAATATGTGGAGCAAGGTAATTAGCAGGCCAACTCATGGTGGGCCCAAAACATTTATAGGTAGTGTCAATTTATCAAAACTATCGTTCAAAATAAGGCATTGTTTATTATGTTTTACCTTGAGATTGAATGGTTGAGATGTTTGAGATTTTAAATTAATGAAGTCATTATTTTTTATCTTTAGATTTGAATTCGTTATTTTTTTGCTTTCAGTTATTATTTTCCTCTATCATTATTTTCTCTTTTTCTTTGAAGATAATTGATTTAATCTTAACTAAAAGATAATAAACAATATTATTATTTTAAAGGGTAGTTTTAATATTTTCAATAGATAATTGATGGTGTTTAGCAGTAAAGATCAATTTGACACTCTTTGAAAGTACAATACTCCATTAACACGTTTGAAAGTTAGAATACTAAAACTTGACATTACCCCAAATTTCAGGGTACTAAACTGAAATTTTCCCATAAAAAAACATCGGATCACGTTAATTTCTTCCTTTATCTACCACAATAACAGATAAAACCTTATTTCCGGCATCATAATTTTCGCGAGAGAAAATTCATATTGCAAGTAAACTCTGGCATTGGTCTTAGAGAGAGAGAGAGAACGCAGCGCTCGATTGGCAGTTTGACACTTGGCTTAGCGTTTGTCATCAGAATTCAGAAGACAAGTTTCAGACATCTCTCCCGCCCGCCCTCCCTTCATTTTCAATAACACCAACACAGCCTAAATCGTGATTAAATTAGTAATAGAGATAGAACCCTGAAAATTATTTCAGACTCCCTCGCGACCCCAGGCCATGACTCGTTGCTGCGAACCGGAGAACCCCGAAAATAAAAGTGGAAGGCGGAAGCTTAGCGCCTAGCCCGAAACAATGGCCACATCACTTGGGCTTGGAGTTGGAGGGGCTCGTTTTGCTATCTATCGCTCTTCAACCATCTGCAGGCCTCCCGGTGTCCGTTTTGAATTCCGAAAATGCTTCTACGGTGCCTCGGTTTCTCACATGAAGCAAGCCAACTTCACAACTTCGGGAACTGCTCACCAACTTTCAACTTCGGCAATACTCTCATCCAAGGAGGTCTGCCAATTCTTGATTTTCCAAAGTTTGGATCTTATTTCTTTTTTCTTATTCAAGAACCCGTTTTCAGTTTTTTCTTTTTTCCCTGTGGTTATGCAGTTGATTGAATCTCTAATAAATGGGGTGGATTTATCAGAAGAGCAGGCAGAAGCCTCTCTCGATTTCCTATTGAAAGATGCTAATGAAGTGCTCGTCAGCGCTCTTCTTGTTCTTTTAAGAGCCAAAGGGGAGACATTCGAAGAAGTAAACACACGCTAATTGTCCTTATATTTGTTAGAAGCTAACCTTACATCTTGGTTGTGCTTTAGAAATTCCATAATTAGGACACATATTTGCTTTTCTCTTACAGAAGTTAATGGGCGCTCTGATGCCCAGATTGTAGGATTGGCAAGGGCTATTATCAAATACTGTAGGAAAGTCGAAGAGGTTGGGGATGCAGTTGACATTGTCGGAACCGGTGGCGATGGGGCAAACACTGTTAACATCTCGACGGGCGCTTCTATCCTTGCCGCTGCTTCCGGTGCAAAAGTTGCAAAGGTGATATATCACCATCCCCTCCCCGATCCACAGTTTCTTTAAAAGAAAAGCACACTGAGAGAACAGGGAAAAGTAAGAAGAATAACGATTTTGTTTGCTGCCTTCCAGCAAGGAAACCGCTCCAGTTCTTCTGCATGTGGAAGCGCCGATGTGTTACAAGCATTGGGAGTTGCCATTGATCTAGGCCCTCAGGTTGGTGCGTTAAATTTAGGTTACCAATTGGTGAATCATGTACTTGCTGCAGGTTTCTGCTGAATCTTCTACGCTTTCATGGTGATTATTCCTTTTATACCCTCTTGTTTCCTTGGAATTAGGGAGTAAGAAGATGTATAAGGGAAGCAGGCATTGGTTTCATGATGTCTCCAAAGTACCATCCAGCAATGAAAATCGTTGCCCCTGTGAGGAAAAATCTTGAAGTGAAGACCGTGTTCAATATCTTGGGTCCTATGCTGAATCCGGCACGGGTGCCTTTTGCAGTTGTTGGTGTTTACAATGAAGATCTAGTAAGTTGACCCACGATGGATTGTAGTGTTACCGGGTTTCTCCAATAACTTGTCAAAATATGATTTAGAAGTCGCTATGTTTGTAAGGTTACCTTCTTTTCATTCAGAAACTCTGCTCTTGTTCATGTTTCTGGTCGACATAAATCTAATAAGGCATTTGGCATAGGATAAAACCAGGATACTTGGGATGCCACCACAAGTGATGTGAACAAGGAACCCCATTCCTTCTTCGTTTGCTCCAAACACAAGGACCTCGGAACGGACCACTGCTTGATATTGAAGATGTAGTAGCCACTATAGTGGTCTTTACAAGGCGAGGTTGGATTGCTGATACCAAGTCAAATTTAGTGACCATAGTGAATGATGCATTAAAATCAGAATTTTCGGAAGCATGAAGAGATTTTTCAGATTTGAAGAATAGAAACCCCTTTATCCTCTAATAACAGTTTCCTTTGAACCTTCAACATGGCCCCACCCAAATTGTACTGTCATGATGGTTGCTTCAATCTGGTGATTGGAAAATATTGTCACAGGTTTTAAGGACTTGGGGAAATATTCTTGAATATCTTGTATATAAAGGTAATATATACAAACTAGAATAGACAAAGAAATACACTAACATGTATGACCTGACTCAAGCATCTACGTTCCATCATAATACACTTGATTTTACATCCTACCATCAAATGGATTTATGCACATTGGCTATCATTTTTTATCTTGCCTGAAGAAAAGGGATTAGTGTTGTGTTATAATTAGAGCATTGGAGTGGGGGATGCGGTTAGTGCAGAGGTCCAAGCTGTTCTACAGGGAGCTCAAATCGCTAAAGAGATGAACCTCAGAAATCTCGTCATAGGAGACTCTAAAGTGGTAATTGGGTGGCTGAATGAACTGGAGACAGCGGCTTGGCCTTTCAGGGGGGCGATGAGAAGATTCAAATGGCTAACTTCTAATTTAACAGTCAGAGTTCAGTGGGAGAGAAGATCAGCAAATGGGCTCGTAAACCTACTAGCTAAGCAAGGGGTTAATTATTCTGTGCTACACTGTAAATATGTAATTTATCTTGTTTTCTTGGGGCAGCATCTCGCTCCTCTTGGGAAAACTAAATGCTGTATCAGTTGTAAATCCATCTTAAAAAAAATGTAATTAAATGCTTTATTATTCATAAAACAAATAATTAGAGCATTTGGCTATAGTATGAAGCCCCACTTTCAGACACAACATGAAGGACTGGGAGCTCAAGGCTCTTGGTTCTCTGCTAGAAAGACTCCATAATTTTGATATTCATCCAGAAGCTGATGATAGCAATGTGTGGATTTGGGACAGCTCAGGATGTTTCTCATGCAAGTCTGGCTACAAAGCTCTCACAGGCCAACTATCTGGCTACAAAGCTCTCACAGGCCAACTATCTTAGCCTGTTCCATGGGCTTGGATTTGCCAGGTACAGGTCCCCACCAAGGTTATTTTCTTTCTTCGGTCAGCAGCCTTGGATAGAATCCTAACAGTCAATAACCTAGTGGTCAGGGGCATGCAGCTTGAGAACTCTTGTTGTTTGTGTGGCAATTTTCAGGAATCAGTGTCTCATCTACTCATTCATTGTGCTTTCTCTAAACGGATCTGGCTTCACGTTTTGACCCTGTTTGGGAGATCATGGGTAACACCCCCTGATGTACCTACCATCTCTGTTGGCCTCTTGGAAGCAGCCCAGTTTCTCGGCTAAAGGAAAAATTCTCAGGATGCCACTCCCCCTTGTATTTTGCTGGGCTATCTGGAAGGAGAGTAACAGCAGGATTTTTGAAGAGAAGTCCTCTCCTGTCAAGTGGTGATCAGAAAAATAGAGTGGTCGCTTCTTCAGTGGGTGGGGGTCCCAAAGGATTTTTTATGATGTCCCCATTCACACTTTCATGAATCAGTGGAGAAATATCATTTACTAATTACCAAGCTTTTTTTGTGGATTTATGTATAGAGCTGAAAATATTTCTTTTTTGAAACAGCTGTATAGCAGCCTTGTATATGCTTTCACGTGTTTATTAATATGGTAATACAAATTTCACACCATTTATAAAAGAATATTTAGATAATTTCATAATTTCTGGCCATTCTTTTAATTTGTTGCATTATTACTTGAATTTTTGTTTTTCACTGATTGTCCTTTTTCAAATCAATGTCATGTTTATGTGCACGACTTCTTCGTTCTTGGACAGGTGATCAAAATGGCCAAAGCACTGCAAAGATTTGGAATGAGAAGAGCATTAGTTGTTCACTCGGAGGGTCTAGATGAAATGAGTCCCCTTGGTATGATAGACAAATTACACTGGTTTCATGCACTCCCAAGCTTGGTGATTGATATTTCTATTACTTTGTTGATCGTCTTTCATTGCAGTTGTGGATAACTATTTTCTTTTCTATTTTTTTTTCTTCTACTTATTTTTTTCTTTTAACTTGCAGTAATTTCTGGTGGTGTATTTTTTACAGGGCCTGGATTAGTCCTTGATGTTACTCCTGAAAAGATTGAGAAGTTTTCCTTTGATCCATGTAACAATCTTGTTGTCTTTCTCACTTTAATTCAACCATTTTTAAGAAAAGAGTAATTAGGTCTTGGGGGACAATTTTGAATGAATTGTTTAATTTTAAGATTCTTAATTTATTAATGCCTAAATGCATAACAAAATCATATAGGGAGATTCATTGCATGTAGGTTACTGAAGTAACAACGCTGTCATTTTTCAATTTCACGCATAGACTCATTCTACTTGTATTACCATTTCAATAAGGAACCCATTTTAGGTGTTGAATTTATGTATTCAAATGCTAAGCAAAAACTTGTTAAAAAAAAGTTAAGCAAAAGATAAAAGTCAAATAATTTCATCCCGAGTGGTTTCCAACTATAACTCTTGAATAGAGACAAGAATAAAATTTGCAGGATAATTTTATTCTGTATTTCAATATGTACTTTCCCCTATGCTTTTTGTTGATTATAAGATAATGACTAATCCAGAACACATAATGTGCAGTGGAATTTGGTATTCGACGTTGTACTGTAGAGAGTTTGAGAGGTGGTGGTCCAGAGTACAATGCAGAGATACTAAGGCGTGTGCTATCTGGGGAAAAAGGATCTATTGCAGATGCCCTTGTAAGTTTTTTGTCTATTTGAGAGTTCTTTGAGCTATAAGGTGAATCTGGTGGAAGTACTTTACTATTCCTCAACACCTCCTGAAAGGGAAGAAGAAGGAAGGGCATCCCAACCAAAACCCTATTACAAAAATGGATCAACTGGCTAGTTAAATTTTTATATTTACCTCTAGAAATTATATCCAAGAAAAAAAAAGATGTGTACCTCTAGGTAACAGAATCATTGGTTGAACATGAAAACAGGTCCTAAACGCAGCTGCAGCTCTCTTGGTCAGTGGGAAAGTAAGGAGCCTAGCTGAAGGAGTAGCCCTGGCCAGTGAAACGCAACGTTCAGGAGAAGCACTCAAAACACTTGAGTTCTGGATTAATATCTCCAATGTAAGTGAGAAGTCTATTGGAAAGGTTTTCTGGTTTCTAATTTCTCCTCTTCCTTCTTCACCTTGTTCTCTTACTTGTTTCTGGTTCTGCTCTTTGGTTCATGGTAACTGCAGAAAGCAAAAGAGGAAGAAGAAGAAGATGAAGAAATAACCTTGAGAGTTAATTAATTTGTACTGTGACAGGCTTGTTGATGGTGAGGTATCAAGGGGCTGATTGTTGATGTGTTATTAAATGTATGACAATAATAAGTTCACCAGTAAATAAATGCATGCCAGGTATCATACCATAGGTCCTTCCATTTGGCATTTAATTAAGGTTCCATCTATCCTATCATATCCCCTCCAGGCTTATTTCTTCAGGGATCCAAGCAGGTTTTTTGTGGTCCATCTGAGTTGATTTTTTCCTCTAAATCTAATGATATTCAGTCTAAGACCCTGACAATCTGTTGCTCAGGATCATCTCTAATTTTGCCTAACCCAACAATTTTATCTTCCATTTGAGTGCCAAAGAAGGGTCCCTGCCCATGGATTTGATTTTCTTTGGCGATACAAACAAGATTCAAAATATCGATTATCATATTAGAAAAGAAATTTTTAAGAGATGTACGGGGATCTGCTAAGGAAAAGCTGGGAAATATTATGAAGATTAATTTGTTAGGTGCTTAGGTAATAGGCCACCTGTACTTGTATGTGTACGTACATACACATATGCCATCGCCTTTGTATGTGTACGTACGTACACCTGTACTTGTAAGGTGGTGTAGTTATCAATTTGTGCGTCAGGTTGTCCTCTGTGGCTAAGAATGCCCTTTAACATTAATGTGCCATGGCATCATGGTTTTTAAAACCAGAGCGGACCGGATGGTAGGATCAGAAAAACAGGGAACTGGTCACGTGATTGGTTTTGTTTTTTCTAAAAATTGAATTTCCTTCCAAAATCATTGATTTTAGTCAGTTAACCGTTGTATTGGGGGTTAATCGTTCGAATCGTTTGAATGATTTTGACCATTTTTTTATTTTTTTTTGTCTAAACAGGCTGAGCGTTCGATTTAACGGTTGAACTGTTTGACCCGATAACCGGACCCCTGACCGGTTCGATCACCGGGTCGGTTTTAAAAACCATGCATGGCACTGGTATAAAAGAGCTCAACCCCAACATTTGTACAAAATATAAACGAAAAGAAAACTATCCTGCCTCCCCATTTTTGTTTACTTAACCCTGCTTTCCATGGTGTTTCCTTTATCCTCGTAGCACTCCCCAAAGTTGGTTTCTAATTAATTCCATTCAATCAAGTTTCCTTAAAGTTTGTTTCATTTTTGTGACTTGTCTTGTTATTTATTTATTTATTTATTTATTTTTGATATTACAAATTACATATTGCAAATTACAAATTACATATTACAAATTACAAATTAATTCCATTCAATCAAGACCCCAATAGAAATGCATCTTTGAGCATGTAAGTGCATATTGCTTTGTGAATACAATGACTAATGAAGGTCTGTATTTGCATACTCGAAGTTGCATTCCTATTGGGGTTAACCAGCAAAATAGCAAATGCAGATTTCCAGGAACTCTACACTACAATTCCCCCTACCTAACATATCGCATTTTTCTTTAGTATGTTTCATCAATACATTCCAATATCTTAAACATTGGTCGTAGAAATTTGGATTAATGGAGAATAAGAAAAACATGAAACCGTGCCATCTTTTTGAGGGGTACGCAAAGTTCTCTTACTGGTTTAGCAGATTACAGACCAAAGGTCTTATGAGGCCCACCTCTGCTTAAAGAGAACTTGCCCATATTTCAGCCACAACTTTGGTTGGGCTAAACCGAACCCAAATCAATCCAACCAGACCGGGGGGAAGGGTTGAAATTTGGGTTAGGGTTAGGGTTAGGATTGAAAAATCTCAACCTCATCACAACCTGAGGTCTTAGGCCTTGTATTACTCTCATGCGTGATATGTGTGTCAGCATAAGTATGATAGTGTATTCATGTATGCATTTATAAATTTGGTCAGTTCCAATTACAATCCAACCTGATCAAATCGATCTCGACGTAGAATTAATATTTGACACGATACAAATATGATCAAGTACCACATGAAATCAATAGTTTTTGGTTTATCTTAATTATGCTTGTGTCAAAATCATATTGACATTTCATAGGATTAATAAACATGTCAATTTAGGATTAACCCATTAATGATCTGTTAATGACCCAACATTTCAAGTTATATTTGGGTGAAGTATTACTATACTAGGTAAGAATGACATTGAATAATTTTATGGATTAATTTATGTAATGAATGATTGAATGTTTATTTTATTATTAAAATTTATTTAATGTATATTTTAAATAGGCTAATCATGGATCATATCATGTTACATGTGTATTAAACAGGTCATGTTCCTGTTTAAAAAATGATTGTCATATTCATGTTGATCTATATATCTGAATACCCCCAACTTTGTGTATTAAACAGGTCAGGACTAAGAATCGTTGTGAACATTATTAGATTAGGCTCAGGCCAGGGTTGAGGTTTTGAGACATCGTGTTGGGCTTCAATAGAGCCCAACCTCAACCAGAGCCAATCCAGCGAAATATCTCCCCATGTATTTGCCTTTGTAATTCTCTTATTGTAATTAAGAGTGTCAATGGACCGGTTTTGGATTGGACCTGGTCCGCCTAACAAATTTATATTGGACTGGATTGGATTAAGCCAATGTCTGGTCCATTGATAAAAGATAAGAATATATGTGTCAATAGACTGAGTTTGAGTTGAAACCAATCTAAATCAAAATGAATTTGAACAGATTGGACGGTCCAGATATTGAATTGGACTGGTCCAAATTGGTCCAAAACATTCATTGGATTGGATTACCTGGTCCATTTATAATGGACTCACATTGGACTGGATCGGATTGGACCAAATCCAGTCCAATTGACACCCCTAATTGTAACATTCGGCATCAGGGCAAACCTTGCGTGGCTAAAAGAGAATGGTTTGCACTGATTTGGCACATCCAATCTATTTTATAAAAATGTAAAAACCCGCCAAATTAAGACAAAGAAAGTTATGACAAATAAGTCCAAAGTATCTGCCCAAATCACTCCCTGCCAAATAATGGAAAGACAATTTCACAAACTCTAAGTAGGTTTGTTATAATTGTATCAGAAGAAAAGTTGTACACGAATGCGGAACCAAATGTAGTACTACAGTAACTCCTCGCTTTAATTCATTTACATATGAGAGGACTTATTACCGATCGCACCAGCATCCGTAAGCAAAGATAAGAGCTTCCCTTCCTTGTGCTTTGCCATGACCACTGTAATCACCAGAAATCCAAGAATTCAATTAACGGGTGCAAACAACAAACAAATAAATTTGTGAACTGAATGATAAACGACATGGTTGGATGAGTGGATTGCCCTACTGTCACAGCCGCCGATGTGATTTCCACCGATGAACACATTGGGGACAGTCCTCTGTCCAGCCCACTCTGCCAGCGCTGACTGAATTTCACCTCCATCTCCTTCACATCATAATAGGTAAAATAAGTACAAACAAAAACTGTTTACCTTAACATCTAGAAGCACACACCAGTCCAAACATATCTTTTTGTCTAAGGCTAAATCTTGCAACTTAGAGTACAGGGCCTCTATGGTTCTGGGACCCCATGGCTTGTCAGCTGCCCCATGTTTTGAGAATCGGGACCCATCATCAGATGGATCCTGCCTAGGAGAACAACTAAACAGAAAATTAGGCTCTTGATGTTGGATGGTCTGACTAAAATTCATTTGACTGGGCTAATCTTGGCATAATAGTTGTAATTAGTTTATTACCATTCAAAGGTGGATCTAAATTCTTCAAACATGGGACAACTGGCAATTTATGGGACCCAGACCCATGCATGGGTCCTGTGCCTCCAAGCCTGAAATGTCCCCTATATATGAAGAGAAGGGCTAAAACTTAAAAATGTTTGTCTCCTTTCGAATTGGGAAAGATGTATAGATTAGCCCCCCACTATCCGTGTGGATCAAGCAAAGGTGACCCAAATACTTAGAAGTTTCTTGCTACAGTGGGGCATCAGCAATTGTTAGAGCGTTCTTGTATGGTTGACAGTTCCAAGAAAATCAGAATTTTGTCTTGATATTAATTAAGAGTGTCTCAAAAGTTGTGCCAACACAATTTCGAAGTCATTTGCTACACTCTCTTGTGCTCTTTGATGCATTTAGTCCGTGTGATATATTTAAGCCCCTCCTGATCACCAATACTGTGGAATTATATCATTAAAAAGAAGAAAGGAAAAAGGGAAGAATATCACAGGTTCACGGGTGTATTCTGCAAGAATTTCCTTCAAGTAGCATACTCAAGCAGTTGGCAGTTCCAACTTCCAACAAAGCAACTTAAGGTCATATGTAGATTGGTATTAAAAACTGTCTCCCAAAGTAATGTTAATAACCTGCAGGCTCTCAAGGCAATTATTTTTCTTTCTTTTTTCAGTATATACTGGATATGTTCATGTATGTGCATGTGGCTGTGGAAATTATACTTTCAGGCTTTTTTAAAACATAAGATGTGCATGAAAAATCTGTATATACTTGCATATTTAGGGTCTGTTTCTCAATGTGATTTTTTTAGTTGTCAATACCAAAAACAAAGGTCCCACATCTGATTTGAAAAAATAAAATGATTCTTAAAACAAAAATACAGAAAACATGTTATTGGTTGTATGGTAACCCATATCAGCCTCATGGAAGTGAAAACATGATTTTCTTTTTCTGAAAGCATCAAACAAGGTTAATGTTCTGAATTAAACTGAAAAATGCTTTCACTTTGTTTTGAGAAAATAAATATTGGAGAAAAGTGTTTTGTTTTTTTTCCTGCTTATGTGGCATATTTTTTTTGATAATTTGCTTATGTGGCATATTTTTAAACAAGAAAAGCAAATACTCATGTTGGAGGACACCCCCTTAGCTTTTCATCATTATTTTAATGCTGTCATGCCCATGCTGGATCTCATAACTTATGGTTTAAGGTGTCCAACATGATCCAAGGGGATGTTCTAGGACATAGTGTAGAAAAATGAAAACACAATAGCGATGAAAACGAGACACTCATCAATAATTAAAGAAATACACTCACTTTCCACATCCAATTCTATGACCTTGTGACTTGCTCCTAGCTGTGAAAGCAACTTCTTAACCCTCTGGCAATAAACACAGTAGGTCTTACTGCAAACAAACAATAGAAATTTGGATCAACAACTTGGAAAGTTCTCCAGGAAACTAGGGATTCACTTAAAAGAAAGACATCTTAGAAATGAAGAAAAAGCCAAGAAGAAATGGAGATCCTTTCCCCTTCCGTACTAATATGGAATCCAAGACTCTAGTGCAGAAGGAATATTTATGCAGTATGCATGGACAAAACAAAGTACATGATATGTTAAACTGATACATGAAGGAGATGGGGATATCATATCCCATATGACACACCTCAAGCAAAACCTGATTATGCACTAAGACATTAAAACCTTTTGTCAGTAGAATAGTCAATTTAACATTAGAAGATTGATCTCAGGCAACGTCCACCTAAACTTGAAGAAATGTCATAAAAATAAGAATTTATCCATGCCTATTCATTGTTAACTCCAAAGAACTTCTCAAATGTAGCTATTGCATCAACTTATTTTAGCATTCTAGTTCTCACTTTCTTTGAGAGGTGAGCTTCCTCTGAATACAGTAGTGAGCTTCCACCATTTACTCCTTGATCAGTGAAGTTTCAAGACAAATTAGGGAAGAGTGGTGAACCTCCAACTATTATCCCCTCCCTTGGGAAGAGAAGGGGATCTAAGCAGCCAACAATTAAACTAGTGTATCAGCTTCTGTGGTGAAGCAAAACAGAATCTCAAGAAGGAAGGGCTTTACCATGAATATGGAGGTAACCTCTTTGTCTTTTCCCATAATACAATACTAGCAGGAGAGCCCGTGCAATTATACAAGTGCATAGGCATGACTAACAAAAACTCAAAAACACAAAAGACCGATTTAAAGGACGGGTTTCTGGCTGAGAGAAAGTTGGAGAGAGGATTTTAAGGAAAATGGTTTTGGAATGGAAGAGAAAACGTGGGAGGAGAGAGGATTTTAAACAAATGAAAAAGTCATAAGGAGAGCACATCACCGTCTCCCTGCTAATTATATATTAGTATAGACATATTTGTGTATATTTTCCTCCTTGGTTCTTCCTCGATTTATTGTTAACAAGCTAGGTTGACCACAATATCAGGGCTGCCCATGCCAAGCAAAAGCCAACCATTGGAAATCATTTCCGTCTTGTTACTCACTTGATTAGATTGGAATGCCCCAGTTGATTGGATTTTATTTTGTTACACATATTCCTTCTCCCCTTCCTCAAACCAAATGAACGCACATAGCATTACATTAATATCCATGGTTAATGAGTCAAATGAAATACGGAGTTGTCCAGATTTCTAAACGCCTTTTGAATTTGGATTTGGAATAGCCAAGTAAATGATATCGTATTAGGGAACGATACCAGAAAGAGAAAATGAGAAGGTAAGTTGCTTGTGGGGGTAGTTCAATAACAGATTTTGCGGAATAATGCTAATTGTATAAGAGAATAGCCAAGTTTGTTACTTGGGTAGGAGAGAAGAAGTGTAAGAGAAACTAAGAAAAGAACTCCAAAGAAAAAGTGTAAGAGAAATAGAGATCAAACAATAAGCAGGAATTTAAACTAATCCACCAGAAGGGGTTCCTGATCCTGACTGTAACATCGAAGTTCGAAGGTACCAATAAACAAACTCGGCATAGACAATTCCAACGGATTTTGTTCTAATAAAAGCAAAACCCTCCAATCGACAGAAAAGAATTAGAGAAGTTAAAATCTATGACCGGTCCGAGCAGGCACGGATACCTACGCGGTAATCACAAAGAAAAAAAAAATGTTGGACATCACCGTGAAGTTAAAAAAAAAAGAAAGAAAGAAGAGAAGGAAAAAAAAGGAAGGAGGAAAGAATGGAACCTGAAGATGACGACGGGAGTGGATGAAACGAGTTTCTTTGCCTTTGATAGCGCCGTCTCGAACTCGTCTTCGCCTTTGTCTTCGCCTTCGTCTCCTCTCCTTCTGCTCGAACTAAAAATCCCTCCCATCTCTTTTTCGGTCTTACTCTCGTATATGGAAGCAGAGAGAGAGAGAGAGGCGTCGGAAATCGGAACGCCGAGTCGCCGAGCAAGGTTGTTAAATAAGCAGTGGGTAGGAGGCTAATCCCAAGAATGCCTGGTTCTGGGCTTTCTGCCGCTTAAAGCTCACGCGGAAAAACAGGAGGAGAAGAAGAAGAAAAGGAGAAGAAGCTGCGTGTCCACTGTCCTTTCCTTTCTTGGTCTACCCAAACTCACATATTGGAATCTTCGTTTCATTCAAGAAGACAAATGTTTGTCACGCTCAGGTCAGGGTGTTTCCTGTTTCGCATTTTGGTGTTTTTTCCTTTCACCGTTGCGTTTAATGAATCATATACTTTACGATACCGGGTATCCCCAACCCGTTTTCCTTTCACCGTCGGAAACGTGTTTGACTTTGATACCCATGCAGATCACCGTTTTACGCTTTTCAATGGATTATCGAACATACCGTCCCTTTATCAAAAAAAATATAAAGTATGTGTTTGATTTCGTTTATTTTTTAGCATTCAATAATATTTTAAATATAACTGAAAAATGTCATCATTTGTGAAAGTTTTAAAAAATAATTTATTTAAATAGTAATTATGCACAAAAATCAAAATTCTACAATTTTCAATATCAAAGAGTAAAATAGGGAAACTATTGAAATGGCACCTATGTAACAGCATTTATTGAAACTCACGGAACCAAACACCTTGAAAGCCTGTGTTTCCCGTAGTCATCCTTCACCCAAATCATCTGTGATTGTGATACAAAGAAACACAAGAAAGTGTTCTGTTGCGTTGCTTTTACTTTTACAGAAACGGATATAGTTTTATTCATGTATGATGAAATGTTGATGTTATAAATTCAGGTAAATCTCTTAAATTATCCTTATTGTTTGTGAAATTGACTAACTTTATCTTTATTGTTTATATATTATCTTAAAATATATTTAAGTTTTCTAGAAAAATGAAATGTCAAATTTGCTCTTCATTATTCATCAAATTTTTAAAATAAAATCCAACTGACTGTGTAGACTGATTCATTTATCTGAGAATAACCCAACTGACTGTATAGATTCATTTATCCGAGAATTTGAGAGATTCTCGAATTTGACCCTAACCAGAGAAAGGAACTTAGAAATTGTCTAGCCATTTATCGAGTTCGAACGGATAAAAACTCACGCATCCCATACACAAGGTGAGTTCAAAATTTGAACAAATACAGGCTCTCTGTTTTGAATGATTTAGTTCTTCGAAAGAATTCTTTCAGTTGTTCTTGCCTGTTCGGCTATGGTACACTGGAAATCAGAATCTAAGGTTTGTTTTTCTTTTTATACGTTTAATCGCACGATAGTTCTCTAAAATCTGAACTTTTTTTGGTCGAAGCAGAGGGGGTCGAAATTTTATTAAGAGATCAGGTGGGTACAAATCCTCAAAATGGAGGTATTCAAACGGATCAAACCAATAGGAAAAGTGGCTGGATCTCAATACAAAAAGGTCTGCTTTTTGTGCTGCACAAGCTAGGTAATGAGCTACCCGATTCGCCTCTCTTTTACAGTGGAGGACTTCACAGTGGGTAAAACGCCTACTTAGGCTACTGATGTCTGACCAGATGGTCTTTAGAGGAGAAAACTCAGATCGATTGCTATTTTTAATAGCCCTTACAGCTTCCAACGAGTCTGATTCAATGAGAATTTTATCCAAACCTTCCTTTAGTGCTTCTAAACAACCCATCCTAATAGCTCTTCCTTCGACATCCCAAATCGATTGACAGCGTACTCGGTCCCTTTGAGCTCCAATAGCTTTACCTGAATGATCCCTCAAGACACATGCAATACCAGCAATTTGGGATTGTGGGTCAAAGCTTGCATCACAATTAACTTTAATCCACTAACTTTGCATGCTACTTGGTAGCTCGATTTAACAGAGTAGTTTCCGTCCTTGGTGAAAGCCCAAATAAGCTTGTCTTCCTCTTCCTCCAAATTGCCGATTGCTGAAAGTGAAATCTGAACTGCAAATTAGAATTTCTGAGTTGTTCTGGGGTAAATTAGATAGTTCTATGAAATCTAATTTTTATTTAATTGTAGTCCTAACGAACGACTGAGAGTGTGTGAGTAAGAGGGAGTCTCGTTCATGATTGAAAATCCTATATAGTTTAAACTATGAAATCCAAACTCTCTCTACGTTATCTCGCAACCTGAATACATAACACCCTTCGTTGGCTTTTTGCCCTCTCTACATTCGAGAGACTCAATATTTTCGCACTCCACGACTCGATTTTAATGCTTTCTCTATATTATCTTTTTTTTTCCTCTTATCTCTGCAATTTGCGTTTTTGAAACAGATCACCATCAGGAGGCCAGGTTTCAAAATTGACGGCAGTAAGGCAGGTTTTGGGGCATCTCTCTTAAGAATTCCAAACTGAATTACTGTCAGATCTTCAATAGCCAGGGGTTGGTACCTTAAGATTTGTTCAAATTTTGAACTCACCTTGTGGATCTTAGCCGGTGATGCGCAAGATTTCATTCGTTTAAGCTCAATAAATAACAGAAATCCAGAGCTTAGATTTTTTTCAACTTCTTTAGATGATTTGGATTCTGAGAAATCCAATTACCCCAGTCAAAACCCGAAATTCAAACATTAAGAGATCAAGAGACTTACGATCGAACGCAATGTCTTTGCTTTGGTCAATCCCCGTAGAACTCATAAAACCTTAATTTTTTGACATTTCTTTTGAGATCCACTAAGAGAGGGGAGATAACACAAAAGTTTTTAATGGAATCAGCTATCTTGGGAGGCTCAACTTCCCACCAAATTTTTGCCGTTCAGAAGTTGTATAGCTGTCGTCACCTGTCGCCTGCAACGATATCAAAATCACTGTCATGGCTGCAACTTCCAACATTAGCAATGAATAATAAGGATATTTAAGAATTTTAAAATAATTATCACTATCTTAATGTCACATGTAAATGAGTAACGAAAAAATAACGACAAAAGAGATTTTAGATAATTGTTAGAAAATTTAAGACAACTTTTAAGAAAATATGTAAAGAGAAAAAAGTAGAGTTGACCAATTTCGCATACAATATGTAAACGCATTAATTAACGTCAAATACCGTAATCATCCATGACTATTGACTACAGCGGTGAATTGTGTTTTGCGAATTATGGTGATCAATCCAAAACGCAACGCACACGCCACCATTATTCCAATTACCAAACAACCCCCTACGACTCAGAGAGAGAGAGAGAGCGCGCGCGCGTCGCTTGAAAGTGCAAATAACGAGGCGGCATAAGCAATTAGGCATTGATGTTATATTGACAAATCTGACGCCATTAAGGCCTTCCTAAAGAGAGCAGCTTCGGCGGGCCCAGAATGAGAGAGACTAATGAGACAACCAACTTATAAGCGTTAATTATTGTTAATGATGTCCCTCTCCCTCTCTCTCTCCCTCTCCCTTTACAGATTTGCTTCGAAAGTTCCAAGCATTTGTAGTTTACCTTCTTATTTTTGGACCAAACCAGAATTCTACACACTGTCGCTTGGTCAATGCGTCCCGATTTCTTATTGTGGTGGATGTTCGTCCTAGAAAATTGACTTGAGAAAATGGGGTATGCGTATGATACCAACAGATAACAGAGGCGACGCCTAAATCCTATCCTAATGCTTCCAACTGTTGGTGTTGGTTGGGGGCTCAACAACGTCCCATATCTTAACCTCCCTACCCGCTATTCTTTCTGGACGTTCCTTTACCTCTTCTACGTCATAATAATAATAGTAGAAACTAAACTATAGATCGCGTACAGGAAAACCCAATTTTTCTGCCTTCACAAACCTTCTCTCTCTTTTTCTTTCTTCTGGCTTTCCTGGTGTAGGTAATGAACCTGCACCAGAGGAAGATTCCTATTTAGCTATTCTCTGATTCCCTCCTCTTTCTCCTCAATTAGTCAATTCCTCATCCTCCTCTCTCTCTCTCTCTCTTTCTTATATGGCTATGGGTGACATGATGTCATGATCCATTTCGATTTCACATTGTATTGCCTAGCCCACATGATTTTGTCCAAAAAGCTTTATTTTCCCTATCACAAGAGAAAAAAAAAAAGGCAAATGACAGATCACCATGCTATATTTTGGAGGTAGTGAACACCCAACCCCCTAAACTTTCGGGTTCCAACACTTTACCCCCTCTCTAGTAATTTCTACAAAAGATTCTCATGTGAATGACATGTGCCTTTTAAACATCCATAAATCCTTAATTTGTGTCAGTTTGCCCTTTCTTGAATAAAACCTTTACTCGATGTTTCTTTTTTCTTCTCTCTCACCCAAAATGGGTAAAAAAAAGAACGCTTTCTCCTTCTCATTTCATCATTTTGAAATGTCATACTTCCACACATGAATCTCAAATTCGCATTTTAATAAATTAACTTCTTCCATCAATCCAATCATCGAAAAGGGGTCAAAGTGTTAGAATCTGAAAGTTTAGGCGGTTTCATTGCAAATGAAAGTTTGGGGGGGTGGGGGGCTAAGTTTCACTACCCCAATGTACAGGCTGGTAATTTCTAAGGCTCAGTTTGGAAGGAGTACAAATACATATAAAATAAAAGGTTTTGCACTCAACATGTTTGCACAACCCTCCCACACATACACAATAGGCTATGGATTGATTTAGCTTGGCACAATAACTAGGTAGACTTAGGCTCCATTTGCAATTCCTTCTTTTAAGGATTTATCTCCTTTTGCAGTTAAAAACTCTGTGTTTATAGGGGCATTTTAACAGCAAAAAAAGAAAAATTTCTTAAAATAATGAATGCCAAATGCAGTCTTAGTAACTTGTGTAATACATTATATATGATATTGGATCATATGTAGATACAATAGTTCTTTTTTCTTTGGCAAAATAAAGGGAACCATTAAAAAACAAGGAGAAAGTAATCGTCTGATATAGGGAGGGGGATCAAAAAAGAAAACAAAAGTTCTTTGTTCAGCAGTCTTCTCAGCTAGCACTCACCATATTTACTTCCAAAGATAGATGAAAAGCAATTGCCATCCCTGGAGGGGAAGAAGAGCAAGAAAAAATTGGAGGGTGGGTGGAATTAGACTACAGGCTACTACGACAATGCATTTTCACCATTTGATGCAGTATTTAATCCCTTCATGACTATAAGAAATTAACCACACTGCGTATATGGGCTTTTCTTTTTTTTTTCTCTAGAAAAAAAAACGAAGATAGAAACTTAACTAGCTAAAACATGTCTTCATATGGTAGCATCGTGAACAATTATTATAGCACAGAAACCACAATAAAAGAAAACCAGTAAATAACCGCAATGCAATATAGTGGTTTCTACGCATATTATCTATGCAATTTGTGAGAACTTAAGAAGAAGCGACTGCAACTGCACCAGCTTGAGTTAGCAACGGCACCAGCTTCCCTCCCCTATGCATCTCTGTGGTCTCTGCAGTAAAAATCAACAAAACAGTGTAGTCAGTAAAAAATGCTACTTGAGCTGTTACTGGAACAAGAAACGTTCATGAGGGATTAAATACATACTGTCGCATCCACCAATGTGATTTCCCGCAATAAACACATTGGGGACGGTCTTCTGCCCCGTCCACTCTGCCAGTGCTGATTGTATTTCATTTCCATCACCTTCAGTGTTACAAAGAACCAAAAAAATGGACAATAAGTGTGGTCAGGGTATGTGTTTCCAAGCAGGACATGGTATAACCTTATCAAATTACCTTATAGAGGGAAAAAAACACTGCAGATTGCAGAAGCAGTTAGTTGCAACTTGGTTTTTGAAGAACAATTTTCCTCATCCTATTGGCAGTAATTATTGACTCAACTTAATAGTTTTGTTTTTTTAACAAAATAGTACACTAGATATTTACTAGTATAATAATTGATTCTCTTCATAACTTTGTTAGATAATCAAGGTTGACATCACAAAGAGTGTCAAAAAGACAATTATAACGTTGACTATTCTACCAAACCCATGGACATCTAAGAGATAATAGAAAGAAATTTGCTGCAGTTTATGTCATACTCCCCGAAAAGATTGAAGATGCTGGAATTTTCATGGAAGAGCCTGCCTGTGGGTGTTCTGAAAATCAATGTAGATGGTGCTTCTTCAGGCTCAGGTGTGGGATGATGGTGCGGGATGATAGAGGGTGGCATATTGCGAGTAAAGCTTGTGATTTTGGGCCTTGTTCTGTTCAGGAAACAGAGGCGCTGGCTTTTCAAGGCAGGTTTGATGCTGGATAAAATACTGAATTTGAGGAATTCATCTTAGGAGGTGATGTGTTATCCATTATCAATATGTTGGAAGGCTCAGCTGTGCATGTTCCATGGAGAATTTCATCAATTATTGCAGACTGCAAGGAGCTAATTCAAGAGGCAAATATCAAGGTTCAGTTCATTCCTCACCAAGCTGATGATTGTTTGGCCAAGTTGGCAGTTTCTGAGAATTGTTGTAAGACTTGGTTAAATGATTCTCCTGAATGTATTTGTATCATAATTAGGGAGGAGATGAATGTACTGTTTTCTGATTTATTGAATGAAATTGCATTTTGTCCTAAAAAGACAATTTTAAGAGAACGTATAGGGATATACCTTAGAAACACATGGATGCGATGAAGAATCAAATAATTCTAAATATGATATAAAGTCATAAATAATACGTATAATAATAATTCTCGTAAAGTTCCAACTAATAACATAGTACAGGGACGGGCTGCCCCTGGTTGACTAGCCTCGTGAAGCAAAATTATAAATTTAATGAGTAATGCAATAATCCCTGGTGGAGGGTAAACTCAGAATTCTAATTAGACCATCTAAACCATGGAAGAATAAACTTATGCTTATCCACCTAAAAAGGACCTTACAAACTGATCCGTGACGCGAGTATGTGTACGAACTTAAATTCGCGACTAATGTACTCGACCAATTGCTAAGCTGAAAATATCAAAAGCTTCAGCACTAAAAGTCGAAGGATGAATCTCAGTTAGTTTTATTGTTTGTTGGTGATCGGTAATTTAGAACATAATTACGTCAAATAACAAAAACCCGGTTGAATTGACAAAGAAATTTAGAGGAGGAGGAGGAGAGCGGAAGACTCACTTTCGACGTCCAATTCGATGGCATTATAATTCGCCCCCAACTGTGACAAAAGATTCTTCACCCTATCGCAGAAGGGACAATACGATTTGCTGCACCAAAAATATTCGCAAATTTTCAGAAAAAAAGGAGATTTATTTTGATGGATTGTAGGGACTAATGACAGATCGATAGAGAAGAAGAATAAGAATAAGAACAAGAGAAAGAGAGAAAAAGAAAAGAAAGTGCAACAAAAGCGATCTTACAATGGAAAAAAGAGTAACATAAACAACATAAAATAAGAGATCGAGAGAGAGAGAGAGAGAGAGAGAGAATATGCCCTAACGTTAAATAAGCGTTATGTTATGTTAACATATTAATCATACCTGAAGACGACGACCGGATGCTTTGAAACGATCTCCTTCGCCTTGGAAAGTGCCATCTTTTTTCTTCTTCTTCTTCTTCTCGAAACAGAGGAAAAAGTCTATTAGTTCTCCCAAACTCTCACTCCCTGTTGTTTTGGCAACAGGTTTTCCTTTGGTTGCATAGAATGCAGTTCATTTCACCACGAAAATCGGAATATATATACAGTGAGAGAGAGAGAGAGGGGTTGGGGTTAATATTGTGTTTCTCCTTACATCGAAAGTTTTGGGGTGCATATAGAACCACGTCGAATCTGTACTACGAAGTGGGTTAAGTTCGTTATCATTTACCATCGCGGACCGGACACGGCATGGTACGCCCATCTGAATCATCTGATTGGAATAATTTTACAAGTCGCAGTAAATGATGTTGGACGGTACTATGGTATCCAGAGGTTAGCACTTTTCCATGTCAATATCAGATTTAAAAGTGAAAACGCGAATCGCCCGGTCAACCGATTCAGCCCCTTGCACGTGATTTTGGTACGTCAACGCGTGCAGCCAGCCAAGAAAAAGCAGCTTTTTTTCATACTACGAAGACGGAATGGGAAGAGACTTTTTTTTTGTTTGAAAAATTGTTTAAAATCAACCATCACTTGAATTCTCTTCAATTTATCATAACTTTTCAAAACGTTTAAAATTTATTCATTGACCTAAATCGCCCACGTCAACTTTCATGATCAAACTGCCCTTGAATGATGAATCAGCTTATTAATTTTTTTTGACGAAAATGCCCTTAAACGCCCAATCCTATTTCAAAGATTTATAGGGAAGCGGGAACCCATGAAACAGAGAAAGACACTGCTCAGAGCCGTTCACTTAGCGGTCACCACCTCTGATATGCTCCTCTCCACTGCTCTCAGCTGCTGCTGCTCTCTCCCTCTCTCTCTCTCTTGAAGCAAGACTCCTTTTGACCGGACAACGGCCATGCGTGATCGATCGAACATAATAAAGGGTACATGTACAAGAGAAGACAGATCTGAAGATGGGATTTTCGTCATTTGTTACAAGTAAGGGTGTCTAAATTTCAGGAGTGCAAGATGCGGAACCAGATCTGAAGAGCTCACAAGTGACGGTGAAAGGCGTATTCAATCCCCAAAAGCTGGTGGAGTACGTGTACAAGAGAACAGGGAAACACGCAGTGATCGTGAAGCAAAAACCGGAGAAGGAGAGCAAGGAAGAGAAAGAAGGAAAGAGGGTGGTGGAGAGAAAGAGAAAAGGAGGGAGGAGGCGGAGGAACGGGAGAAGGGGAGAAGGAGAAGAAAGAAGAAGGTGAAGAAGCGAAACAAGGGACTGGAGAGGAGACGAAAGTGGAAGTAAAGAATAACGAATTTTACTACTACTACACCCACCATCCCAAATACGTATACCCTCCTTAGATCTTCAGCGACGAAAACCCAACGCCTGTTTGATTATGTAAAAATTTGAGTTTGAGAAAGGACCATGGGTAGAAATGGTACTGGGAACTGGGAAGAAGTATTACCCATATTCCCTCATTATTTACTATTAGTCGTTTTAATTTCACTATCTTGTACATTGTAGATTTCGTTCCTGACACAAGAACGATGCCAAGAGTAGTTGTTCGGGTGTCTAAATTTCACTTATACAAGAACGAGTGTCTAATTCCGTTCTTAACACAAGAACGATCCGCCCGTCTTCGCGTCCTCCTTCTTCGGTTCTTGTACGGGTGTCTAAATTTCACTTGTACAAGAACGGGTGTCTTATTCCATTCTTGACACAAGAATGATTCTCCCATCTTCACACCCTCTTCTTGCAGTACAACTCATTCTCTGGTCGTCTTCCGTCGAAGATCTTCAACCTCACTGACCTCAGATCGGGTTTCTCTCATACAAGAAGGATGCAAATACGTCGGTCCTGATATTTTAATATTCACACTTATGCGTGATGGATCGAATATTTAAGTTAAATAGTAAAATGGGTCGAACATAATAAAGGATACAATAGTAAATTAGTAATGTCTCTAAGTTACAGTTACAGTTATCTCACTCACATGGTGAGTTTTGGACGTTTGAAAAGTTATGGTGAGTTCAAGAAAATTTATAAAAAGTGATAGTGGGTTTTAGACAATTTCTTCTTTTTTGTTTTGTTTTATTTTTGGACTCTATAATCCGTCCAACATGCTGGACTATAAGCTGCATGCAGATATGCATAAGGTGATCAAGGTGTCGTCATCAGCATTGCCCAATGACTGCTAAGCATGTATGATCTCTCTAATCGGTAATCGGTAAGGTTGCATTTGGGTTAATGAAAAGATAAAGAGAGAAATAGATAATTGAGAAAAAGTACTCTTAATTTCTCCCTTATTTTCCATCGAACCAAATATAACAACGGGTGGAGAAGTAGGTCGATGCTTGGTATCATGTTTTTTTATTAGTAATCATATACGTAATTTACATATAGCAATTCTAAATGATGATAATGGTAATAATAATATATTCAAAATTTTCTACAAATTTTATGTATTTTTTATTTTTTATTTTTTGCTTTTTATTATTAATCGAATACATATTGTAAAATCCAAATCTGATTACATAAACACATCAACCAAACATGTGATAAAATGGATAAAGTTGTAAAGTTTCAAGTATCATTGGCAAGCTTACCTATTTGCTAGACTAATCTTTTTGTAGTGTTTTCTATTTTTAGTGTATCTTTTTTCTTTTGTTCATTTATCAAAAAATTGTAAGATTTAAATATAGGGAATTTAATGAGGTGAAAAGTAGTAGTTCAATTTACAATTTAATCCTTACAATTAAATATGGACTAAATTTAAAAATGAGTATTTTAGTCAAAAGAAAGTTCCACAATCTTATCCATATTTTTAATAGTAGTGTAAATATAGAATTATAAATGTGTTCAATTTTTTTTATATTTTTGTGTGTAAAACTAATTCTAATATATCAAACTTACTTTTTTATTTAATATGATAAATATAGGAAATTTTTTTTAACTACCCTTAAGATTTAGGAAATTAACTAACTATATCCATACTGTTTTTTGTAGTCTTAAAATGCCCCTTTTGTTTATGACAATTGTCGCACATCTCCCTTCCCATTAAGTCTCCGTCACATACCGTTTACACATGACTTCACGTGTATTTAATTTAATTTTAAATTATACCCAAAATACCCTTTCCGGAGAAGAACACCGCCATCTCTACTCAAACTAGTGGCAATGACTAACCTTCCTCTCTCTCTCTCTCTCCTATTTTCTCCCTTTCCTTTCCATCTTTCTTTTCTTCCATTTTTTGCCACCGTTCATCATCTTCCGACGGGAATAACGAATCCTCAGCGGTGATCTTCTCTTAGTCTTCTCCTTCATCACCATTGACAAGCATTGACAAATTATGATTAGATCAATAGACGATTCCCTGGGGATTGTGGTATCCACATAAACTGTTATCGTATCCCCATTGGCAACAACTTTCGCATCCACGTAGGGTCAGTTGTATTGGTTCCAGCATTAAATTGGAGAAAAAAAATAATTTTACCTAAAAAACAAGTGAAATAATTCGGGAAAGAGTCAAGGAAGGAGAATATGGCCTCATTAGGAGTTTGCAGTTGGAATTGGACCCTTCGGGCCATGATGTCGAAGGCCGTGTAGGGGTTACGAGTCTTTCGACCAGAATGTGTGAAAGAGGGAGTGAACTCATATGAACCGGAAAGACCTTGCGTATACTTCACCAGTGCCCATTTCCGCCTGCAATTGAATAATTATAGCTTTGGAAAGATCGTCCAAAGAAGACATTCATAAATGAAACTAAATTCAGTTTAAAAAACTCTAAGGTTCAGTTTGGAAGAAGTGCAAATACAATCTACTCAACAAACGATGAACGACAAAAGAACTATCGTTCCACACTTACCTAAAAGGCTAAAACCACGAAGTTTGTAATACGGCAAGTTCGAGAGCAAAGTTTAATTGATGTCGAATACGTATGCCCTTCCCCTCCCCCGAGACCTTAACTCTCCCCGCGAATGATAACGAATCCTAGATGACCATGACTAAATCCGACGCGTAATGATCGCCCATCACATATTCTTTCATGAAATTGACTCACCTCTCTGGGATCTGCTTCCAGAGCCCCGTGTCCTTGGTCTCAACCGAGAACCTGCAGTTGTCGCAGAACAATCCATCGTCTACTCGGATCTTGCGGTCATCGGCGATTGGGTCCATTTTAGCGGATTTTCGGATTTTAGTCAGCATTTTGAGGTGTGGTTTTCGGATGACAGCATTTTATTGCGTATCAGCAACAACTCTCCTCTTTTAGTGACTTAAATGTCATGCTTTCTTTCACATTGTGATTTTATGATTTTCTAATTATTTGTTTGATATACTAGAATTAAGCGACGAGAATTGGTTTATCGTTTCCAACATCTTTAGACGAATTTTATTTAAAATTCTCACTTTCAATAAGTTGTCAAAAGTTTCTTTGTGAAAATTTAAAGAAGAATAATAGACAAAATAGTATTTTTAATCCTTCAGTCAAACACTAATAGCAAGGAAGATTTAGTCAATTGTCAAAAATAGTAGTACTTTAAGAAAAAATAGAAACATTAGGAGTATAGTTAGTTCATTTTCTAAACCTTAGGGCTAGTTTAAGAAATTTGTCCATAAATATATGATATTATACATGTGCCTGAATGTTTTTTTTTTTGCAAAATTTATGTATTTTTTTTTTATTTTTGTATTTTTATATTATGGCATTAAAGATTAACACATTTAACCCAAAGTTGAACTATTTATTTTTAATTTTTATATTTTACTTTTGGCTAGTTGTAAATTATGCATTTCATTTTTAGTTTGATTAATTAAGAATCATAAATGTTTCTAATTTTTCTATGTTTTTTATTTTTTTATGTTTATTTCTATTTTTAAAAAAAATATTACCTAACTATGGCTTTGTAGGTTGATCAATTTGATTCAGATGGTTGAATTGCTTAGCCACCACTTGGATAAAAATAATTTTATTTTTGAGCCAGTTTTAAAACATATAGGTTTATATTGTTAAAAATATCAACATAGATCTAATTAGTTGTATTTATTATTAAAAAATAATTTAAAAATATAAGATTTAATAAGAGAAAATGAGATTTAATACCTTAAGTATAAGAATTAATAAAATGGGATTAAATGAGGTGAAAAGTAATAATTGGAGTTATATTTTCAATCCTTACAATTAGAGATGAATTAAATACACAAATATAAGCATTTTAGTAGCCATTAAAGCTGGCATGAAAACTATAATAAAATGAATTTTATACCATTTTCTCAAACAAAAAAAGCATAAGGTAAAGGTAGGACTTGATATTTATTTTGGGTAATCAAGATTCTTTTTGATATCTTTTGAAGGGCTACACAATGGGGGATAGCCCATCCCCTAACCTAGGTACAGGTAGGACTTGATCCCAAATCTCCGCTACGACCAGCAGGAAACCTTACCAACTAGCAAGTTGCATTCTGTTGGGTTAAACTTGGGTTAGAATCAATTGATAAATTTGGGCTTGACCTTAGGTTCGACAAGGTTAGAGTATGTGGTTTGCACCTTTAGGGTTGGGCATGGGTTGACCTCAACCTAACTCAACTTGTTTGAGTTACAACCCTAGCCAAGCCCATCCAAGAAAATTTTGAGTTAGGGCAGCCATTTTCCAAATAATTTATTAATTTATATAGGCTAAACCAAGTGCTCAACCAAGGCCAAGGCCTAGACATATATTTTCAAGACTGTTGTGTGGGCCACATCGAGTTGGGGCAACCCTAAAGGTTGTTAGTAGCCAATAAAAACTTGCCAAGGGACAACCCATTTTTAACTCTAGGGCCTTTGTTCATTTTTTCGGTAAAAAGGGGCAAGTAAGTTGGTTAGCATGAGAATTAATCAATTTATCTACATTCATTTTTTGTATTAGATGGCTAAATGCTTTCCGAGCGCAACAATTACTTGGGCAAGTATAATCATTTGCCCACTTGGGTAAATAACTTTCCCACCCATGGGAAAAATTGCTAACATATGATGGAACAATATTATCCCTTCAATAATGACACCTTTATGGATAAAATGATCGTTGTACAACTTCATCTACGAAACAAAAGAACAATAATAAGTGTACTTACTTGGATAAGTGTATCTTAGAAAACATTTGCTTAGATAAGTGCATTTACTTAGATAAATGGCTTCCCAAAAAATGAACAAGGTCTAACTAAGTCTCAACAACCTTGTTCCTATTCAACTTGTTCAACAATGGATTAAATTTTCAAGTCCAATTGAATTTATTCATACTTAATTGGGTATGTGAATCCAATTCAAATGAATTGGGCTTGAAGTTGAATCACATTAATAAGATCCATTTGAATTTGTAGTTGGTACGGGTAACATTGACTCCGGCATCAATAGATGATGCGTGGCACTCTCAGAGGGCATTTTCGTCATCTCACAAGACCTTAGGGAGCATTTATTGTGGGTGTTACAACCTTGGCTGAACCCTCCACTATGCATTTATGGCAGGGTAGTGCTTGACCACGTGTTATGACCCAAAATTTTAAGGCTCCTAACTTTGGAGACTTATGACGGAACCATAGGCTCGGAAGATCATTTGGAGAGCTTCTATGTCATCACGCTTCTCCATGGGTTCTTCAACGCCCTGATGTGTAGAGCAATCTAGACCATGTTTAAGGGTGCCACTAGGAGATGGTTCTCAAGTCTTCCTATCGCACTTTATGAATAGTCAACAGTGACAAAAGACTTCGGTTGCACTCGTGGTCATGAAACAAAAACCCAAAGAGTCACTTCAGAGTTATATTCAATGCTTCAACTCCAAAGCACTAGAGGCCAAGGACCTTGATCAAGCAGTAGCCGTTGTAATCGCCACAAACAACCTCCTATCGTCTCCTTGCAACTTCTCCCTTGCTAAGAAGCCACCTTGGAAAATGGTCGAATTCTTAACAAGGGTAGAGAAGTACATCAACACTAAAGACAACAAGGCTAGCAAGCGCCCGCTAACAAATGAACAAGCTGACAAGAAGAAAAAAGATAGAAATGAGCCAAAGCCCGACTGCTCTAACGGCAAGAAAGACAAGTTGAGCCCACCTTCATATAACGATTACACTCCATTGAATGCTACTCGAAGCCACATTGACCATGACCCAAAAGAGTGTCATGAGCTCAAGAACGAGATCGAAACCCTCATCAGGAAGGGTTACATATAGGAATGCAAACGATTTAGGCTAGATTTGAATAAGGTATATTTGAATACCATCTGATACACTGTAGATCCAACTCGAAACGAAGATCCAATTAGATCTCATAAATACTTATTCGAATTCAAATCTGATCAAGATGTCGGATATCCAAATTTGATCCAATTTGATTTATTTTTTCTAAAAATATTAATAAAATTATTAAAAGAAAAAGAAAATACAACAATTTAAATATAGAAATACAAATATTTTTTCAACTATTTATAAATAAAATAAATAACATATATATTACATAAATATATATGTTATTTATTTTATTTATAAATAACATGCACCATGATTGGGGGTGGGGGGGAGGATTATAGGTTTGGGACTTTGGGAGATGGGCTACCCCCGTTTTAGCAGTCCCGTAAAAACAAGATCAAGGAAAACTTTATGCTTATTTTATTTTAAAAATAATATTGTCTTTTGAATACATTATAAAATGTATTTAAAGATGGTGCATCCTATATTTCAACCTTATATTTTGAAATTGTTTATTGACTTAAACATTACTTTTCTATTATAATAAATATTTCACCAATTGTCAACGATTCCCCATTCTTAAGCGCAGCACCAACTCATGATGTGAGAGGTCCAGTGGGTAATAAGTTGAAGGAAGAAAAATCCTTCAAAAAATAAGTGGGCAGTCATTAATCGTAAATGCTACGTTTGGTTAATATTCTGGTTATAATCATTATTTTAAAGACCAGTGGGCTTTGAGTTCAAGATTTAAATAATTAATTTTTAGAATTGGTTATGACTTTTGAGCCCAAACAGAAAATTTATTTGTCTAGTTGGCATGAATCATGAAAATTTAAAATTTAGTTGTTGTCTATCAGACCCTGGGTTTTTCCGGAAGATATTTCAAAGTATACACCAACTTCTTCCTCGGTTCCTCCCTTGTTTTACATTGTAATTATTACTAGAAAGAATTCTTCCACCTTTGTGGTTTTTTTTTTTTTTAATTATCACCTACTTCTGTGTTTTTTAAATTCATTCATGTGACCTCATACATTTGATTGAATAAACAAAGAGCTTTTTATTATTATATATCTATAATTATTGAAATAAATTATATAGCATGTGTATAGAGAGAGATGCTTTGAGGACAGGATTGATGGAGAGGATTCCTGCTGGTGGATATAAAAAAAGCAGAAGAATTGGCAGCAGAAGCTGATGAAGCTCCTCCTCTTTATGGAGATGTATTGGAGTCTATCCTGTCGCGTGTTTCTCTCATCCACCTCCTGTCCTCCTGCCTGCCTCTCGCGTATCCAAGGCTTGGCGACACGCCGTAGATGTAGTCACCTCTTTTTCCAATTCTTCCCCGCGTGCCAACCCATGGCTCATCCTCTATCTCCAAAGTTGTCGCAACCTATCTTCAATAACCGCCCATGCCTATGATCCCAATTCCCATGTTTGGATGGATTTGGGATTAATCAAAACGCTGCCTCCACCCCAAACCTTCTACCTCCTCCGCTCATCATCCCAACCCCACCCAAATCTCCTTTACATTCTCTCTTCCTCCATATTCGCCTTCTCACTTGATGCCCTCAACGTCACGTGGCACAATCCTGAGACTCCTCTTGTGTGGCGAGTGGATCCCCTCGTTGCTATTATTGGCTCCCACGTCGTCGTCGCCGGTGGCACCTCCGCGTTTGAAGATGACCCGCCCGCCGTGGAGATGTACAACCTCGATTCACGCAAGTGGGAGATGTGCCGATCCATGCCTGCCATCCTCGTGGGCTCTGCCCCCACCACCTGCCTCTCGATCGCCGTGTCCAAGGGCCAACTCTTCGTCTTGGAGAAACTCTCTGGCGTCATTTGCACTTTCGACCCGGAGAAGAAGACGTGGGGAGGTCCCTTCAATTTACACCGCCCAGGACCATCTGTGCTTTGTTCCTTAATCACTGGGTCTTCGGATGGGCGCTTGATTCTGGTTGGGCTGATGATGGGAGAAGTTACCGACAGCATCCAAGGCATCGGGCTTTGGGAAGTCAACTGTGAGACCTCCGACTGTAAGGCAATGGGGAACATGCCGGGGTAGATGGCCGAGAGGCTGACGAATGAGGATTATTCGTTTCCGTCGTCAATCGGGGTATCGACTGCGGAAGGTTTCGTTTACATCTATAATCCATCGAATCCTCAACATATTATGTTCTGCAAATTGATCAATGGTATGGCGGGAGAGTGGGGATACGTTCATAACTCCATCATCAATCAATGATGGAAATAGAATGGACAGATTCGTGTTCACTTGCTCGAGGGCAAGAATCAATGATCTTCAGATGGCTTTGACTTCGGGGAGTAGGAAAATCACGGTAAAGTCGGTTGGCAACTGAGCCGGAGACAGACGTGGACGTTGCATATTCCTTGCCATCGACACTTAGTGGGTCAAATGTAGTGGCTATTTGGTTTGACTTCGTTTATTCTGTTCGGGAAGGAACTGCTGAGTCATTCTTATTTAACCCAACTGGCAACTCCCCATTATTTCATTATTTGATTTTTTTTTTAACTCAAAAATAAAAAATACAAGTGAAAGGAGATCCGGGCTCCCTTTCTGTTTCCCCCATCTCTATTCTTCACGATAACACAGGCAACTGTCTATCCGCTGCAAATACTTGGATTTTCAATATTTGATGAGCTCTCAATAGAAAAAACGAGAGAAAAAGAGAAAGAGGCGAGAGGGCTGCAGCAATTGGCACTGGATTGGAATTTGGAAATGGACTGAAAGCACTATGACAGATTGTATTTGGCGGGTGAGACCTCGTTGACTCCCAAGCGAAGCGGGCACCCGTATCAAAGCAGCTAAAGAAAACTTGTTTTTACCGTCCAAATGAATACAGTATACAGCTCAGATATAAGTTAATATATATGGAGCTTTTTTATTCATTTGGAGCATCATATCGATTTGTTAGTACTAATGTAAGAATTTGCATTAATTCAATACCATGGATTTTGACAACTGAAATGGCTTGAAAAATTCATCATAATTTTTTCAAGTAAAAATTTTATTGGATTTAAATAATTACTGGGCTGATTCATAATAAGAGGATCAGAGCCTATTCTAGAATGTGGTATGTTAGAGCAATGAATTATAGACAACCTTGTACCTTCTTTTTTCTTAGACTGAAGGGGAAAATACTCTTTGCAAATGAGTCATGAGTCCGAGTCCGGATCGTCTCCTCGCACCGGGAACATTTTCCATATTTATGTATTATTATTCATGGGAGATATTCTCAATACACGGTGGAATAATGTATCTGTAAAGTCGGTGTGAGGTGCATTCTGTGAGGAATAGATCCTAATTCGTGAGTCTTACCCTTGGACCAAAGATTGAAAAATAGAACAATGAGTCCCGCCCTAGACTGTAGAAGTGAACACCAAACAGAAGCTCTCTTTGCAAAACTCCCACCCTGATTGAAAAGAAATAAAACAATTTCTTGCCTCTTGACTGAAGAATGTCTATTTGCAAAACAATTTCTTGCCAATCGCTTGTTAATGGCATCCTTTCATTTAGGGTTTGCCAAGCGTGCCCTCAGTTTGAGTTTCCTATTCGTTTTGTTTAATCTCTTTTGTCAATTTTTTTTCTTTTTTTGGGTAAAAGACTTAAACATACCCTCTATCAATGAAACCTATGTGTATAGTGTTGTGTGTTATTTTGAGATGAGCCATACCTTTTTCAACCACAAAATAGAACAAGCCATAAAACTCCCTTTCAATACTCTTTTAAGGAAATAAGGATGCAAACTTGATGGATTTAATTGGGTTAAGGGCCATCCCAAGACCAGCCCTAAATTTAGACCTTGGCAAGAAATTAAATTCATATCAAACCTCAAATTTACTAATCCAAATATAACTGAATTTTGCTATATCTATACTATTAATAAAAGAGTGAATAACCCCATTTTCTGGATTTTTTATTAGACTTTTTTACCCCTTATCTAAGTAATATACAATGGGCATAAAAAGGGCATACATGTCCTTTACTCTCATTCCAAAAACTGCCCACTTATAATAATTAAGAATCTGCCCACTTATAATTGTTCAAAAACTGTCCACTTATAACTATTCAAAAACTATCCATGAATTATAAATAGTTTTGTCTTGAAGATACTATCACATGCAAATGTATGTACATGTTTACTAGTACCAGTTAATTTGGCAATAGATTGCAAAATTCCCTATCTCTTTTCAAAATGACAAACTTAAACTCTAATGAAGGTGTTATAGTTAAACCATGAAAAACATATAAAATATTAAGGGTATATATTATATAATCAGTTCATATTTTTTTTCCGTAAGCTGTTGAGGTCTTAATCAGGTCGGAGGGTGAGAGTAGGTTAAACCATTGTCAACCCTATTATAATTGGAACTCAAAATACAGAACCGACATTGGAATTAGACAAGAATATTTGGGTTCTTTTGTTTCCATGCTAAGAGAAAAACGAAATAGAAACTATCATTAATATTATCCCCTTTGAGAAATCTATTCCAAGACAAGTTCATAAAGAGAGGAAAGCAACATGTTTTCTTTTTTTTTTTTTTGATAAAATTTCAGTAATGGGTTTTAAAACAAGATCAAATTATTAGAGAATAAAAACTTATTTAAGGACTTCATCACCTAACAGCTTAAGATTTTAGGCTGAATGGTTGGTTCCTTAGGATGGCAACAAAGCATGTTTAATTAAATGGCCTAGTGTTCGGTCCTTGTTATCCTATTATAATTAATTAAAATTTCAGTACAAATATGAATGGGCATGTGCTGAAATTAAATCATCCAACAACACCATTGACCCATTTGGGAATTGGGATCATCTCATAAGTCATTTTATGTGGACTTCTTTTTTATCAAGCCTTCATTAAACCATAGCTGCATGGGGTCTTGAGAGGGGCAGACTGGATATAGACCTAACTTTATTCACACCAAGTGGCCCATATACTCTCAGACTTGAACCTATGGCCTTAGGCTTATTAACCCAAGATTTTACCATTGCACCAAGTAATAGTTGAGTTGGGATCTGCTCTCATACAGGGTGCCTCACAGACACATTCCATCATGCATTGGGAACATCTCTTATAGATAATAACATAAAAGTACAGAAAATGTTTCCTATGAATGGTGGAATGTGTCTGTAAAATCATTGTGAGGCACTCTGTGTGAAGAACAGATCCGGTCTCGTAATGGCCCACCCTTAAAAATCAAATCATAAGATCATTGACATCAGAGGTAAAGTCAGATGCATCTCTCAATCCTTGATAGTATTGTTTGAATTTTATAAAAAAAAAGGGTAATTTTATTTCAATCCCCCTCAGAAATCCTAATGTGATCATATAATTCGGGTCAGTATCAAATTCAATTATTCAATAATATTATCATAAATTCCTAAAAATTCACATCTTGAATAATGAATACACGAGGATGTGAAAAGTGAGAACACATAAATGCTTAAGAGTAGAAGAATGGATGAATGGAATTTCTTTTCTTATTTTTATTGATGATGAAGGGCATAGATGTTGATAGGCTGATAACACAAGAACCATGTGGACGGAATGAAAGATAGATATATAGATACAAAGATAGATTATGGGTGCGGTGCGGTTCATATTTTACAGAAACAATCAAGGGGTGACTACAGAAACAATGGGTGATTTTGTTGTTATGATTTTTGTTAATTTTAATTTTTATTGGGGCAGGTATCAATAGTGATCCCTGGATTGAATTTATTCTAAATTTGGAAAGCAGTTCAATTATTCTAGTAACATCAGTCCAATACAATTAATTGTCTAATTTTCAAAAATAATAATGGTTGAACCAACGCATAAATGAATCGGTGGGCCCTCCCAAAATGTAGGCATCGTTGGTCCTATTTTCAGAATAACGGTTCAACGTAGGCCTGGTCCGGAAATTCTGTTGTACTGTAACGTAATAACATTATTGTTGTTTTAATGCACAAGCGGAGAGAATTGAATGGTCCCGTTGCCTCTCGCTTAGCTATGGAGTAATTTATATAGTTTCTGGTGTGAAATAATAACAATTTTCATTCTTGAAAATTATGGAGCTTGGGGGACAATAAATGACATAACCGGTTATCCATGTATTTGAGAGAGAGAGAGAGTAAGGGTGTAAGTTGGGTCAGGTTGGGTTGCGAACTTGTTAAATTTTTTCAAGGACAAATTTATTAAATTATTCATATAGTTTAACTAATTGACTAGCTAATATATTGTTTAACTATTGTATTACACCATCTAAAAAGATGGGAAGTAGATGCCATGGCTTTTAAAAACGAACCGGTTAAGGGTCTGGTTATTGGTTCGAATGGTCTGATCATTCGACCCGAATGGCTGGCCCATTCTGACAAAAAGATAAAAAAAATAAAAAAATTAGAAAATGGTTAAAACCGTTCAAACGGTTAACCGGCCGGTTCAGTGGTTTACTAACTAAAATCAACGGTTTTGGAGGAAAATGAAACCTGTCAGGTGACCGGTTCCTAATTTTTCCAATCCAACTGTCCGATCCAATCCGGTTTTGAAAACAGTGGTAGATGCTGCTCCATTTATGTCTCCACCTCTATTTTCCGTCTCCACCTCCGCCTCCATTTCTATCTAGGTCCTTTTTGCCGCCTCTCTCACCTGAGTTGGCACCCTAGTTCAATCGAATCTCACTCGTGTATCAGAAGTCGGAATTCTGAAGAGCTAAATTTGTTCAAATTGTTTCAGACTCCAAAAACACTTGCAATTTTATATTAAACGAAGTAGAGAGCAAAAGATTTAAAGAATAAAGTTTGGAGTTGGCTTGAGAAAATAGATCAGGAGGGTGCTACGATCCCTTTGTCCCACACTGATAGTATGGGATGCTAATGTGAGATATATTAGTAGTATGGGATATTGTTGTGTGATATATATGTGTTTGGGTTCCCTCCCTTTAACAACTAGCTTTTTGGGGTGAATTCTCCTAAAGTACATATCAAATGATATCAGAGCTTACACCATGACTCCAATTGCAATTGTGCAGCATAGGTGGTGATGTTGGTATTACAGTGTTTGGCCGGGACTAGGTGGACTAGTGCAAAACCAGCCTACATGGGTGTTAGGGAGTAAAATTCTTTGCTGCCATTAGAGCTTCTTGGGGAGTAAAATTCCTTTCTTCCCCAACAAACTATCTTTTGTGGTGAAGAGAAAGTAGAGTACAAAAGGATAAATTAAGGTTTTTTGAAAAATATAACAGTCATGTGACATCACGTGTGAACGATTTATGATGGAACATTAACGGTTATGGAGGTTTTAGGCAATTGTTAAAAATAGTAGGGTGGTGCAAGACAATAGTTAAACAGTAAGGGTAGAGTTAGTCAATTAACTAAACCATAAGGGTAGTTTAAGAAATTTGCCTATATTTCAATGTGCCCAAACCCTATCCCGATGTGGTTGAAGTTCTTCAAATCAGACAATCTGATTTATAGCCCTAATAAAGATTATCAAAGAAGAAGATAAACATGAGATCATGTTTTGAATATGCTTGAACAGGGTAAAATAAAATTAGGATACATGTTATTAGAAATACTCATATAAATTCTATAAATACATTAACAAACTAAATTTTCAATTATTAAAATTCCTAGTCATTTATATGAATTGTGAATCACCGAGATACACTCAAGGAAAAATGTGTTCTGAAAAAATAATACTTAAAATTACTAATTTTAAAGATCAACTAATTCACTTGCCTTCTCTTTTTTTTTTGTAATTTTTTCTCTTTGATATGATACTAATAAGAAAGTATTCATAAAAGATGGCTCAAAAGATTCAAAACTTAAAACTCATCTTACGTTTTAATGTAATAAGGATTCTTACCCATCATCCGAGAAGTTCAATCCTTGCCAAAAGCATTAACATATACTTTTTTTTTATAAAATTTCAAATATAAGAAAAATAGTAGTTAATAGCTTTAATTAGTAAGCATTACTATGATTTAAATATGGATAAAGGGTTAAATAGTATTAGTAGTCTTTTAAGTAAGATAATTAAGGAGAATTTAAAATTTAAATTATGTGGCTGGATTAGAGTTTAAAATTCAAATTTTGAATTACGTAGTTTTTTTTTGTTTTTTTGAAGGTCTATTACGTAGGTTTTGTGTATTGGTCCATAACTCCGTATGTATGGCCATAAAATCATGATACAAAGTGATATAGCTTGACGCAGGATCGTCCATTAGTGATGGACCAGGTTCAGTCCAATCTGATGAGAATTGGGATTTGCTCCTCACAGTGTTCTTCACACTAAATTCACAGCTACATCCCACCGTTTATTAGGAACATTTCTCCATGAATAATAAATATAAGTACAGGAAATGTTCCTAATGTGCGATTAGGACGTGTTGTGAGGTCGGTGTGAAAAGTGCCCTGTGAGGAGCAGGTCTGAACTCAATTGATAAATACTTTGGAGCATTTTGGACCAGTCCAATTCAATGTCTGGACCATCCAATTTGTTCAAATTGGTTTTAATTTAGAATGGTTCCAATCCAAACCTGGTCCATTGACATCTGTATTCTTATCTTCTATCAATGAATTGGATAATGGTTCAATTCAACCCAATCCAATATATGAATGACCTGGGTTCAATCCAATCCAATAAATACTTGGGACCATTAAGTCTGGACTAGTCCAATCCAATGTATCTTATTGGTCCGTCTAATTCATCCACATTGATTTTGATTTGAACGGGTCTAATGCAAAACTGGTCCATTGATGCCCTTAGCTCAACATGAGCAGAATGGAACCAAAATGGGGCCATTGCACTAGAGATGGCAATTTTCTCCATCCCCAGCGGGTACCCAACTTCCCTGACCCGATGGGGTCGGGGATGGGGAATGAGGTCCCCACCCCGATTATATATGTATATATAAATTTTTATTTATTTTAAATAAATTTATTTTTCAAAAATACTATTAGCTTTAAAATTTCTGTGATTCAAATCCCCATGGGGATTGAGGTCGGGGACGGGGATTTATTTCAAAATCGGGGGGAAAAGAGTACAAATACAAATATGTATAATACAAATACATACAAAATACAAGATTTTGCACTCTACATATTGCATCTGTACTCCTTCCAATCTGAGCTGTAGTAATTATTGTTATATGTCATCTTACATGTAGGGAAAAGAAATTAAAAGAGTTAAAACTCATCAGATTCTGGGCAGACTAAGATGAATGACTGTGTATACTCGATGAGCATCCAAATTCCAATCTCCAAAGACTGAAACTCCAAACAGAAGTGAAGAGAAATCATTCTCTTCGGACATCGAAGGGGGTCATTGGCTTATGCTCGTCAATGCCACTTTTGCAAATCCGCTCGTTTGACTGTCTAGTTCAGTTGATCCTCTCATGCAAGTTCTTAGTTTCCATTAAAAAAAGTGTCCTCCATTTTTCCAGTTCCATGTTTTCCTTTTCTTTTAAATTTTGGGTCTCCATTTTGAGCAGGGAGGTGCTAAAATGTCAATAACCTTAAAGCTTTACATCAAATGGTTGGTTTTAGGTACATTGGACCTCCAATCCTCTACAACTTATAAAGTCACAGATCTACATAACAGCTTCATTTAGCCATCTTTTATTTCTAAGAATTTCATATGCATACAAAAGAGAAAAAAAAAAAGAAAAAAGTTTGAATATAAACAAAAGCTAAGAACTATACTCTCCCATCAACCATCGAACCCAAAAACCATCTTGACTTAATAGAAGCATATCAGTTATGGTTCATCTGATGAAAGCCTGTACAAATACCTCTTCATACACTTGGGTCCTCTACTGTTCCATGTAACTGTTTAAAATTCACTTGGACGAAAAAATGGCTTCTAAATCTCTATATAATCCTCTTGGTCTCGACTTGAAATCTGCTGATGAAGTTACTGATGAGCTCCCACTCCTATTTCCAGCCCAAAACCCACTCTTACTGCTTGAAGGATCTTTTGGAGCTCCACTGTCTTCCCTACTAAAGCTTGCTTTTGCCAGTTCTCTTAGTTGTTTCAGCCATGGTCTATCTGTGGTACCTGAGCTCCTGCTACCAGAACTCCTATGCCGGTCAGCAGATGAGACAGTATCGCCCATCTCTCCATCCCCAGATTGGTTCAATGGGAACCCATTGTCGAGGTTCTTTATCTGATTTGATGGGATCAAAATCAACAGCAATCCAACAGAAGCTGTTTTCAGGCCTGATATGAAAGAGTTCATGGCAGGGTCCAGTTGCAGTGTCTGTCTATACAATGCATACCATTCATTCATCAACTGTGCAATAAATCCAACCAGGAATAGCAAAAGCATGAAAATTCCAACTCTACTCTCATCCCTGTATGAAAATTCCTTCTCTAAGAGAACAAGACAAATAGAGAAGATACCAACTTCACTGGCAACTGCAAGAATCTCTACTAGCTGAACCCTTTTCTTTATAAAAGGTTTTTTCAGAACAAGGAAAAAGAGCTGAAAAGAGGTGATGCATAATAGTATCAATGCTGGAGTCTTAGACGACACATTGATAGAGTAAGCACCAGCAACAATTCCAAGAGTGACCCGTCTTACAGATTCAAGTAATGTGTAGTAAATCCTTAGAATGCCAAAGAGCTTCTGGATGAAAGGTGCCTCTGCATCTTCTGTCTCATCATCAGAGGCAATGATGCTGTCTGCCTGCTTTCTGGGGTTTCCCCCAGAAATCTGTGAAAGCATGTATTTTGGAGGGCCTCTTAGATCCTCAAACAAGGGACCAAACATTGTTAAATAAACAGAATTTGTCTGGTTCTTCCATGACCATTGACCTCTTTTACCAGGACCCAAGGTCACTCTCACAATACCTTGATACCAATGGAATTTCTGGCCTTCTTGATGAACCTCCTTATATTGAAGTAGCTTACCCATAGTAATTCCCACTGAAAGAAATAAGAGTAGAGATAGTAGCAGAAAAGACACAACACCCAGAAGCAGAACACCAACTATAACCCCCGAAGTAACTCCTCCTTGAATTGGAAAAGATATCAAAATCAGCATATTCATAATAGGAGTAAATATAATGCTTGCAGTAACAACTTATCACATTATATGACATATAGTACACATATGTGCAGTTAAAATTGAGCAAAATGATAATCATACAAGAACACAGTTGCAAAGAAATGTTTCAAACCTTATTATAAATGTATCATATTTACTTATTAATATGGTCATTTTCTAGGCAATAATGTATTATGTCACTCTTGCTTGTTAAACAAACATTTGTTCTCAAGAGACCAAAAAGAAATATTTTGATTAATGTCACTCATCACTTTAACTGATTGCAATAACTAAGCTTGATCTTCTGGACTTCATGTGACCACAACAAATTGGATGCATATAACAAAGGTTAGCACTTGGTCTACAGAACTGAGAACCAATAAAACAGTCCAAAGGCTCCTTAATTACTTTGTTTTTTCTGTTACTATTCAGAGTATAGAAAAGGGTTCCATCACAATATTTGCAAGACCCCAAATGATGCATAAAGCAACTGATCCTATCAAACTGCTTTTTTATGTCTGCAGTCTCTTAAATGGGAGAGGGGACCCATCCAACAGGCTAGTCTGATTTTCTGCTATGCAAGGGCCCCAAAACAGAAACTACATTTCTGGTCTTCAGGAAAAATGATTTTCCTTTTCTCTAGTATTAAAAGAGCACAATTAAGGTCCTCATCATGTTTAAGAGCCAGATGTTTTATTTAACAGAATGGATAAAATATGGAAGGTTATAAGACAGGTAAAGGAACAAGGACTATTTGAAGATTTAATTCATGTTACCTTTAATTAGAGGAACAGAAGCTTGGCAGATACAAGGCAATGAAAGAATTATCAGGAATATCTCAAATCTTGGAATGGTAAGTGCTCCATAACAGCTATGCTTTTCTGAAAATTTTCTCCTGAATCTTACAATGAACAGAACCAAAGCATGAACCAGAATCAAACTCCCACATATCATACCTAACCAGAACATGTTTCTGCTGAATTCCTGCCACCTGCAGCACAAAAAGCCAGTTTACTTGTAAAAAAATAAACAAAAAGCTATTCTTACTAGTTCATGAACTAAAACCGTGATTCATTTCAACTTAACTTATGTGATAGTAGGTGATGTAGAATATGGTACATATAATACAGACAGAAGCAAGAATGTGCAAAAGTCTATACATCGGTTGCATGTATATATTTGCCTTTTAATTACGTTCATGTGGAATCCTTCAGTGGGAGTATGTTTCTTAAATCCTACTAATTTTTATGTTACTGAAACCGATTTTTCAGTTGGTAGTTTGTTTTGCATGTTAGTAGTAGTTAACACAATGTAATGGTAATCCTGCTTAATATTATGAGTTGGCTGCACAAGGAAGAGGACAAATATTTGTTATGCTTTAGTTTACAGGACATGAATAAAAATTTGATATTTATTGGTGATATAATGCCTGGTGGTACAATTCATCCTACATCTACGAATGATTCCTAGAAAACCCTTTCCTACTAGGTCTCTTTCCTTGCTATGCTTCTTGCAATTGATCTTTCATTTCAAGTCATGTTGATGTTTGCAGCTGATTGACAACTTTAAAGTCCTGAAATTTGAGATGATTCTCACTCCACATTAAGTTTAAAGCCTGCATCTATTCCTCATCCTAATTAGCACCCACCCAGAAATTCTTGCATAGTTGATGCTCTCAGAAAATTCACTGAAATCCTAGAAAAACTCAATCCCATCCAACCACTTTCTTTTTCTAGTTCCACTGAACAAGTTTTTTCATTCAATTCAATTCAACCTCTAAACATAGTTTCCCTAATTTCTATCTACTTCTCATGGAAATCTCAAAGGAAAAGTGATGGAACTAGAGTGGAGTTAATGAAGTAGAGAGATGCACTTGAAGTATTGCATTATCAGAAAATACCAATCAGGTTGAAAAGATCTATAAAATGGCTATAAGGGTAGCAATGTCATTATCAAGCAGAGTACAGCCTCAATAGGTAATAAAATATGGAAAGGTAGATTTAAATGCTTTGGGCATATACAAAGAAATGCATTTATTGCACAAGGAGTAATCTGGTGCGAACTTAGTACTACAAAAAAGCTAAAGGAATGCCAAAAAAGACATGGGTTGATGTAATGAGAAAACATCTAAAGACTAATAATTTGCTACAGGATAGATAAGAGATGGAATAGAAAAACGGGGATATGTAGCCAACCCCATATAGTTGGAGCAAGGTCTTGTTAAGTTGTTACCCATTAAAATTTCATAACCAAAAACCCTAATTTGATCTCAAACTCAAACACATTAAACTGCATTTAAACTACAGATAAATTCTCCTCTGGCCGAATTTTGTTCCCCAATCACCCCAGTTATTCCTTTAATTTCACACAATTTCCTGGTTTCACCAGTATGTCAATGAGACCAAGAAACTCTTCCCAGCTTCTAGTCGATATCTGCCAACTTTGATTTGGTTAAGATTCAACAGATTTGTTGTTCTATAGTACTATGGATTAATTATTTTGTCAGAAGAAAAAAAGCAGAAAATAGAAGGTTGAAACATTTAAAGAATGTCAATTAAAATTGTCATAATATATTTGAAGGCATATGTAGTATGGAAGGTATGATTCTTGGTAGAATGGACTTATGCAGGATAAAGGATTCAAGTGGCTGATCTGAAATAGCCAGGACAAAATTTATAGGATAGCAATGGTGATGGTGATGGTTGTATGATGTTCTATGCCTCTACAGAGAAATCCTGGCAGACCTCAATATTTGATATGCTTAGGTACCATTTGATAATGATTCAGGCGGTTGAACTGAATGACTTATTGTCTTGTCTTTAGTGAATAAGTCATTAAGTAGATTGTGAGATCATTAATGGCTGAATGGGATATTGGGTTGATTATTATTCCCCTATAGGCTATATGTGTTACTTACTATACGACTATTTTATCCACTACAAGGCAAAGAAATAAGTCATTTAATTCAGCCACTTCAGTCATTACCAAAAGGTCCCTGAGAGTGACAATAAGTCATTGTTATGGAAAACTAAGGGAGACTGGTATTGAGGACCAGCCATTCAGGGCTAAAAGCGAGTGTAACATTAGGTCAAAACCTGTGTAATGGGGGAGATACCGAGGATAAGCTTAAGTTTAATTTTGAGATTGTTCTCTTGGCTGTACTAATTGATTTAATTAAGTTCCTTGATGTTGTTACAAATCAAAAAATTAGTGAATTACCATAGTGGTAACTACTAAAAATCAGCAATGCAGTCAGAGGACCAATGCACCAATTAGGTTTGGCCAGTTTACTATTTCATCAGCTCTAAATCAGTATTCTCTTCCACCAAACCATCATTTCCCTTTGACAGAATATATTTAAAATTTAAACTCTGAGGGAAGTTCCAGGCTGTCCCTGAATTGCCATTTATATTCCCCATTTCTATCGAAGCATCATATCACTTACTCATTTGAACTCTGTGAATCCAAGATATGCTCGGCTTCAGGTATAATATTTTGGCTCTGCGAGTACAAGCTTCATTATGTCAATATGTCATTATCTGATGCCAATGATGGATGAAATCAGTTGAAGGAAAGGTAAAATGCTTTTTCTGACCTCAAAAAATGATCTGTACTCCATTGGAGTGAGTGGCAAACCAAATATGGAAACAGCCGTTTCCAATTTTCCATTGCCTAATATCATACTCTCAGAAGTTCCTAGTTTATGATTCTTTGGTATTCCTGGATGAGTCATGGAAGGGGGGCTTGAATTTATCATAACTTTCTGAGCATTTCTAGTTTCCCATGGGACACTGAGATAGGGTATACTCCATTGCAAAGCCCTTGCAAATTCATAATACTCAATTGGCATGGTAACTGCTAACCATCTAGACAGAGCAAATACCTGAATGTGGCATGTGATCCTCTGCATCACAGAAAAACAAGAAAAATCTTTTAGAAGCATCTAAAAAGAAACATCTGAATCTGAAGAGATATGTATCTCAAAAGAAACTAAAGGATGCTTCTAAATATTTATAAATTGTTTCAAATCCCTATCTGAGTCATATTGACACACAGTCATGAACCAACGTTTGACAACAGAATCACAATGTGCAGGGGAGTTAAACCTAGACCTGTCTAATTGAAAGTGTCAATCTGTCAAAGATTTTTAGTTTAAATCCCAGTGGTCTTTAAAACTTTCCAGGAACCACAACCAGTTAGACAGGAATCAAGGAGCATTTTGTGTTGTCAAGCAATATTCTGATCATGGGATCTTATGTACCAAATACATAAAGGATCTGAATTTTCAGCACAAAGGAACATCCAGAATAGCTTCTCACAAGTTTTGTCCAATTTTGCTATTAGGTCTCAGGAGCTGGTTATGTAGAATGTTCGCCATATAAAAGAAACTCTACCATATTAAGAATTCTTATTACAATGTTTGAAGAATTTCAATTGATTAACCACATTTTCTATCTGCAGAAGCTATTACAGGAAAGCTCTGAACATTTTCAACAATCTCCCAGAAAAAAAAATAGATTTAAGATGACTGAGAATGTGGTTTCTCAAAAAGGAGAGATTATCCATGGATAACTCTTGTATGTTAAGTCATGCATTTTCTCTTCCCTTTCTCTTGGTTTACCATTTTCAAGTTTTATTTATTTGAAAGGTGCTGCTTTATTTCTACATGCAGGACAGTATGTGGTGGACCTTGGAAGCCTCAGAAAGTTTACAGTCAGATCATTCTTTAAATTATGAGATCCCATTTGAAAGAACCAGTTCCTTGGTCCTGGATCCAGAAAGCCAAATGGCCGTTGAAGGTGAAAATCTTCTTGTGGTCTGCAATCCTCAACAGAATTCCTACAACAGACCACCTAAGCAATAGGGGTTTGGTAATCAATGTGCTCTATTCCAATCAGAGGTTGAAGATGTATCTCATCTTCAGCTGTGGTGCCCAGTCTCCTACCCTATATGGCATCGTTTCCTGCAGCTGTTCAGGGTGGTTACGGTGATGCCAAGAGATCTGGCATCTCTGATTGCATCTTGGTCCTCTAAGGTGTTTAGTAGCAGGGGCAGGATAGTATGGCATTTGGTTTCTGGTGCCCTGTGTTGGGCCATTTGGCTGGAGTGCAATAGTAAAGTCTTCAATCAATCAGAGTCAGAGATAGAAGGACTGATAAGGAAGACTGAGAGGTGCATGATTGAATGGGCTGGTATTCTGAAGGAGTTCACAGGCATGAAAAAGGAACAATTCACAAATCAATGGGAGAGGATCCTATTTGTTTATTCTGTAAATGAGTAATTAGTGGATATATTTTATACACTCAGTATACTCTACGTAAAATTCTTCTGGCATGTGTGGCTTGGATGCTTCCCTTTTGTAATTAGTTTGATGGAAGCTTCTCCCTTATTTTGAGTAATACAATATTCCTTATCAAAAAAAAAAAAGATGGCTCTGAAAACTAAGTTGTTTTAGATCAAAGTTACTAACTACAGTACTGACAATCATTTGAAAGGTTAGGTATCATACAAAAAGATTTCTTGCAGGATCAGAAATCAAAGAAGAAGATGGTCTGGAAAATGCTCCCATTGATTGAAGACTCTCAGTTGAAACAGCAAGTAGTCCCGCAGCCAAAGCTGTTACTGCAAATGTGGCAGTTACAAAGATGGAAAAGACAGATGATATAATAGGGATAGAATCTGCAAAAGACCAAAAAAAAAGAAAGAAAAACTCAGACGCATATTATCACAAATATAAAGAAAGAAAGAAAAACCAATAGAAGATGCTGACTTAAAATGCAAATGGAACTATGATCAAAATGCATTTAAAGCGTGAAGAGGATACCACATGCTATTCAAAAATATCCTGAGAACACCTAACTTGGGCCAACCTTGGACATAAAACAAGGTTGGGGTTAAACAGATGCAATTGGACTTTGTCCAGATCCAAAAGCACACATTTACAAGTCTGCACATGTATCCAGCCCAGTTCAAGGTTCGGACTCATATCAAATGCATTTCAATATTGGATTTGAATTCAGATCAAATCCCGACCTGGTCCTCAGTAGAAGTGTGTATGTAGCATGATGGCAACCTACTTTGGACAAGAAAGCATCCAAATAGACAAACCCAAATCCATCCTTTTCTGGATACAAAGTTCAAATATGGTAAATATAAATTTCAAGAGGTGTGGCCTGCTCCTTTACATACTCTTACTAATCTTAGCAATAAATTAAAATAACGCTAAGGCAACAAACTATGAATCCTTACAATGCCTCACTTGTAGAACATTGGATGCTAGATTTTTGTTTCCAGCAACATCTCCAGTTATGTTTTCTGGAACATTGATTGATACTATCTTATCATCAGCATTTATGTCTGCAGTGTATATGCTCCTACTAATTTCAAGAAAGCTGCACAATGTTATAAAATGTATCAGAATGTAAAGAGTCAACTTCAAAGAGCATTGATTCCTGGGCCACAGCATTAAAAAGACTATGTTGCCCATTTATTCTTAGAAAATTGGTATCATATGCAACTATGTCACTAATGCCAAGAAAGAAAAAAATATCAGCAATTTTTTTCTTGTTTTCAGGTGGCTGATAAATACAGATATCCATGCAAGAACCTATTTATGTAAAATACATGGCAAAAGTTCTAATTAAACAGAAAGTGACCCACATTGTAGGAAAACACATTAAAGAAAAATTAGAAGGAAAGAAAAATCTTCAAATTCTGAAAAACAAGCAAAAGGATATTATCCTAATCTACTATTAAATTATCACCTCACTTCACCTGTTTGACACCTTCAGAGGTACTTTAGCTTCATGAATTCTTTTAGGATTTAGATTTTCTTATTATAATACCTCCATTTTCAGATATAAACTAGTTTTCATTACAGGTTACTCTAATATACTTCTTCAAGTCCATAAGAATCATAAGGCCTGGCAGAGATACACAAATATCATAGTCATAACTTTCTGGCTTCTACTAACTGAAAATGAAGTAATAAAGGCAGGAAAACTTGCCTCTGCAAATGCCCTCCTGAAACCAATAGAGATGAAGAGTTGAAACCAAATACAGGCTTGATGAACTTTATTACTACAGGTACAGTACGTTCTCTCGTCCTCATTTTAGATGTTGTACTCAATCTCACAGAAGGACGTTGAGAATCTGGTATTTCATATGCATATATGCGTCAGGAAAAGACAAGCGAACTTCAAAATCTAATTTCTATAGATGGATTATGTCTTATTATCTCTAGATATGAATAGTCCTATAAAAATGCTTCTAGGAATTAAACAGAGAAGGCCTTGGTTTTCCGTCTAATGGCCAAAGTATCTGTTTCTGTATACCTGGACAGCAGATATTAAATAAGTATTCTATAAAGTGTTCATAAAATTGTCAACCCAATAGCTATCTGCTGTTAGAACAATGATTTGATCTGATTCTCAAAATACACTGACATCTTGGGTGGTTAAAAAAATTAGGTATTTCAAAACATCATCATCATCATCATCATTATCCATGACTTATCCCAACTATATGGGTACTTCAAAACATACACAAATAAAATGATAGGATCAAAGGATAGGAAGAAAAGACCATTAATCAACGATGTCCTAATGACAACATGAAATATTAACAATAGAGTTATTTTGATTGATATAGTGAAAACACTTTATCGATTGTGGTAAAAGAATGATATGTACAATATGAGAGAGTCCTACTTGTTAGGTTAGCCTACACTACCTAACCCCACTTCTTACCCATGCATCTTGCCTGTATGAGTTGTTTTCAATATTCACCATAGTTGTCAACACATTTTGGCAATTTTGGGTGACAGTGGGGCGCCTAGTCACCTAGGCAGGCACCAAGTGATAAGAATTTCATAAAACATAGAAACCAAGTTTTGCCTAGTTCCTAGTTTTATATACCATTCAACATGCAAAATTAATTGAAAAAAAAAATAGCAAATCTTCTAATTAAGATCATTAAAATTCCTTTCAAAATATAGAAAACCAACATATCCAGGACAATAAAAAAAGGGCAGCCCAGTGCACGAGGCTCCCACCAATGCAGGGTCTAGGGAGGGACAGATGTACGCAGCCTTACCCCTGCACATACAGAGAGGCTGTTTCGAAGATATGAACCCTGGTCACCCAGGTCGCAATGGAGCAATCCAACCGCTGTGCCAAGGTCCACCCTCATACCTAGGACAATGGTATTTTAAATATATTAATTTCAAAACATTCAAAATAATTTTAATATAATAAGTATTTAATAAAGACTAACAAATTAGAAACTAAAGAAGGCTATGATTTTATATGATAAAATTTTTAAGATAGAGAGTAATTAAAAGGTAAAAGAGAACAAGGGTGGAGCCACTCTTTTATTTAATGTAAGAGAGAGAGAGAGAGAGAGAAAGAAACCTCTTTATATTTCAATTCTTTCTTTCTTTTTCTCTTCTCAAAAGACTTGGATCTTTTAAATATCAGTAGTAAAACTTTAAGACAAAGTAAAAATGATACATATCATCATCATCCAATCCTTATCCAACCATAGGCGGGTATAGATGATACATATATAGTATATAGTAGAATGTTTTAACACACATATTATTAAGATGTAGCAAGATGAATTATATTATAATAAGGTGCCAACTTTTTCATTTTTGTTGCCTAGGAGGGTGTCTTTGTTGCTATAAACACGGCACTCAGCCAAGGGCACCTAGTCACCTAGGCAACTCCTTGACAACTATGCCATTAACCTCCCAAAACAAGTGTTTCCTATGTTCCTCCTTGTTTAGCAAGGAAAGAGCTGATTAATTATTCTGAAGGTAAAATATCAAGATAGTATTTGACAAGTGTTTCACCTAATTTCATGGAAAACATGCCAAATAGTTTCTTAGTTCTCAAGAATAAGCATAGAAGGTACCATAAAGAAAAGTAACAGGAGCAATCTGAGAGACCGGGGTTCCTTGTCTGCTGATTATAGAGCTCGAGTCAAAGCTTATAGTAACAACAGCAACACATGATATATTTCTAACCTGAAAGAAAAATATTCAAATTAGGAATTTGTGACAAAAAATGGCATCATCACTGATGCTGGTGTTATTGTAGTGGTGATGGACTGATGGTGAGTAGGGCTGAATATATTTTACAAAACCAACTTGTTCTTTTTCTTGGCTACTGCTTACATCCACTAACCAACTCATCAATGGAGGGCATTGGAAAATTCTATCTTAGACTAACCTAACTTGATCCACCCCTTGGAGGTGGTAGCAAAGGAAATCAGTGGTGGCCAGGTATGGGGTGGGAAGAGATACAGATAGGTTCCAGATTTGGCAAATTAGTCATGAATTAATATGAGGATAAGATAATTAAAAGCATGAATATAGAAATTTCGTAAGAAAATAATTTACCAGAAACCCAAACCGACGATTCCCAAGGCTCTTTCCATTAGTAGGAAGAAGCAATCCCTGACTTGGGTGGAGAGAACTTAGAATTTCAGAAGATGAGTTGAGTACGGGTACTGAGAAGTACAAATAGATCTTCAAGTTCTTAAAGTTATTAGTTGCCTCAACTGTTCTAGTTTCACTGTTGAGTTCAAGTAACTTTTCTGGGATATGAGTCCTCAAGTTCACAAATACATTTCTTCTATCTGGAGAAGCAAATATACCAAAAGAATAAAGTGAGTGGAAAAATGTGTTAACTTGGATTAAGAATATTTGTATTTACACAAACTTCTCAACCAATATACCAACATGGGTTAATTTCAACCAGAAAATTCATGCTTCTTTTTTGTTTATTTTAGGAAGGGTTGATGACCATTCATTCCTACTTTAAAATGATATTGATGATGCAAATGAACATGTCAGTATTGTTGAAACATACAAACAATTTTCCAAAATGATATGATAAAAGCATTGCTCGGTTCAATGGTAAAAACTCAGGTTGACAAGTATGAGAACTTGGGTTCAAATCTGAGAAAAACCACTTTGTGCAAGAAAATGCTGGAGGTAGGTTCGTATCCACTCCACCCCTCCTGAGACCCGGATAACCAGGACCAGCATTCGGTAATGATCCTAGAGGAAGATAAAAGCATCTTAACATTTCATACAACAAAGCTTTTTACTTCTTTATTTGTAATAAAATGAACTTTTAGTCAATTTCGTATTTCCATAAGAAATTGATATAGTCTTATGTGGAAAACAAAAAATGAGACTCACCAAAGTGTACAACAGAACTCGAATTTGAACTTCTTGTAAACTTGTTTCCAGTACTGTCTGTGCAGAAATCTTTATCCATTACCACTATCACTCGTCCATACTGTGCCCTGGATGATAACCCCACAAGAAGAGAATATTTGAGGTAAGGCTGAACAATCCTCAGGGTGGATGGTATAACTTGCCCAGCACCAAAAACAAGCAGCTGTATATAAAGAAGAGGGTATCTGTAAGAGTTGTTTAAATGCTGTTGTCAAACTAAAGCAAAAAATCGATTGTTAAAAGCTACTCAAAGATGGTTGTTATTTGCAATTTGCAAATATTGTTACTTCCATATACACCCATTAAAAATTATTATTGACTGCAAAAGCATCTTCCCTTCTTTGACTGGTGGCATCCAAAGCAGATGCCTTCTCTAGTTATAGGGAAAGAGAACAGATGGGTCTTCCAAAACAATGAAGCATCTTTTAGAACTCAAGAGGCCAAGTTTTCTTCCTCCTCAGCGTTTTGGTTACTTGCCAAATTGCATGCAGATCTTTCCATCCTCTTCCGGTGGCCCTACTTGACATGCAGCCTTTCCCCCTCCCATCCATGGTGAGTCTTCTCAGATTTGATGTGGGTTCTCAGTCAGTTAGAGGACCGGCTGGCAATGTGTGGAGGGAGGGTTATATAATGCTAACTAGAGTATGTATTGAGCTCCCACTGGAGCCATGGGAGATAAAGGCACAGCTAAAGTGAAGTGACAATCCTTCTTATGGGGTCCTGTATTGCCAAGTACCCACAAAAAAAATAAAAAAATAGACTAGTTATAGAGCTCATAATGCAGTTTTTGCAGATGACCTAACTATTGAATGGGATCAAGAAACTCTACAAGGCATGAAGATTCAAACTAGGTGGATATTCACTCTAGTGAACTGAACTTGGCTTATTGATTGCAGGTAGTCTGGCCAAATAAAGCTTCTGTTATAGTGGCAACTCTTTGTCCAAGTAGTTTTTAGCTAATTTGCATGTTTGTACATCCTCTTGTGTAGACATCTTTTTGCCATACAATATAATATTTCCCTCAAGAAAAAATTATAAGGAAAAAGAAATTGCTATAAAAACAACGTTAACAAAACCATAAATTCGATTAAAAGGTATATCCTAACAAAAATAAAAGTAAAACATGAGTGCTTAGAAGCTTGATAAATTTATTAGGCCACCTACTCACATTGCAGGTGTTCACAGATGAGCACCCAAAACCACCTCCACCAGTGCAGGGTTCACTAAAAGAAATATCTATGGACACATTTAGTGCATTTGTAAAAGATGTTGAAGCAGTAACATATGCGGTAGGCGGGATTGTATCTGCAGAAATAAAATATAACTAAAATTAGCAACCTATTCAACAGAAGCTAAATCTAATTAAACTGCAAAAGGTATACCATTAGGCCTCATTCAATGTTCTATTATGTCCTTCATACCCTTTAAACAATCATGCCTTCTTTTATCTTTTTGTCAATTCACCAAGTTAAAATGAAACTTAAAGGTGAGTTGAAGTTTATTCTGAGACTTGAATGCCACTTCACAGAGTATTTGACCCATTTACAAAACCTAAATTTTTCAGTAGAAAATATAAACAAGACTCAGAAAAGGATAAAGGATAGTTTCTTAACCAACAGTCCAGTTATAGCTAGCACAGCCGACTCCTTGAGATCCATTGATGCAAACCTCAAATGTGTGGTTACCATCATGCAAGGCCATATAAGAAACCTTCCTGGTTTCGCAATCAGAAGAGATTTGGCCATCTAGCTGCAATAGCATGATCATCATATTAAGTGAACATGGAAACCAAAAGAAGGAAACTCAACCAACTTGTTATTATAATGTATTCAAGCCAGAATCTTCATGTCATGGGGTAGCAAAAATAATCAAACATAGGGGTCTATTCATTAACCTAGATAAAACCTTGTCATACAACAAAAAAAAAATGGAAAAACAGTAAAATAAGAAAAACAGTATAATAATCTTGATGAATTTTAAAAAGATGCCTGATATGAACCATAACATCATGATGATTCAAACACAAATCAAATATCCATTTTCATTATAGAATGAAAGAAACTCAAATTAGAAAAGAAACTCAAACTAAAAAAGAAGCATTCTTTCAAACAAGAGTGAGTGAGTGAGTGAGTGAGTGAGTGAGTGAGTGTGTGTGTGTGTGTGTGTGTGTGTGTGAGAGAGAGAGAGAGAGAGAGAGAAAGACAGTAATACTACTTAAAACTTGTTGACCATCCCAATTCTTCCAAGTTCCAACCTGAAAGATAGGAACATCATGAAATGGCTTTAAGCACTTTTACCTGTTGTTACCTAATTCAAATACTCCCTACAATTCTCTAGAAAGTGAGCAATTCAACCCAACTTGGCCTTAATCCCAACTATTTGGGATTAGCTACATAATCCTGTCTCTAGAAAGTGAGAAAAGAAAAATATTATCTTTTGTTAGTTCTTCCGAAATTCTTCTGGTATCATCGGCATATGCTTTCTTACATTACATCTGAATAGAACAAACTGAACTTCCTAAACTTTCCTGACTTACTATAGTGAAGTACTGAAACCTATCACTTCTGATATATATAAACTAAATACTCTGTTTTAAGGACTTATGCATCTTTTTTTTTTTTTTTTGGTTATAAGGACAATGAATCCCAAGCTTATTATTCCTCATCCGCATAAACCGAATGTGCTATTTTCAGAACTTGTCGCCAAAGCATCACCAATTACAACCTCAACCAAATATATAAAACGGCATTGACATGAGAAGAAAAACTAAGAAGCTATAAAGGAAAAAAAAAAAGAAGAAAAAAACAACCGAACGAAAACCGCTTCAACACCAAATTAGAAAGAAAAAAATATATATATGAAAACCGCGCAGTGAGAAAAACTAAGAAAGGATATAACAGAAGAAAAGAAAAAAAATAAGTCTTCAAATGACCTTGCATTTGATGCTACAATTGCTGCAAGTGTATTCTTTAGAAGCCTTCCGAACTTGGAATAGAAATGTAGCTGAGGACTGACGCGAGAATGTCAATGGAGTGCTTAAGAAATTTACAGAAAGTTCTGAACTGTAACAATGAATTTCCAGGCAGAGTAGTAGAAACGGCAAAGAGAAGAAAAGAAGCCATGAAAATCTGTTCAAACCCATTTCACAGATTCAGGTTTGAAGCTTTTGTCGGGGATTGCACCCCGGTTTACAGGGTAGGAAATGCAGAGTTTGTGCTGGTTGTGTTTGAAATTTTGAACAGCTTCAACAGTAAAACAAAAGGCCAGGAGAGAAAGGGAAACCCGGGTATTGATTGCGGGGTAATAAATGATAAGAGAGGGCAGGAGATTACGGAAATATTAAGAGTAATAAAACCACTCGGAGAGAAGGGGTGGTGGGTATTGCACACGAGACTTGACATTATTTTCAAGGCCACTGCTGTGTAGATAAGAGAGAGAGAGATGTCATGCTGAAAAAGAAAAGATTCAGTAATAAATACTTCTCTATAATCAATGAGTTTCTAAAGGCACACCGCACACCCCATCATTGGCCAAGCAAATGACTGTAAAATATACGAGTTTATCGTGATGTCACCTAAGCACAATGAGTGAAATATCTGTTGACATATGTCTCGTTAACGTTCTTTTTATTCAATTTTTTTTGTTTTTTAGATAAAAATTATCTATTATTTTATTATTTTTATTAAAATAATAAAAAAGAAAAGCATAAATCAATTTCAACTTCCAATATGTTTGGGTTTTCCTTTTTCATTGTTTTTTATTTTTAATTATTTTGATAAAGATAATAAAATAATGAATAATTTCTGTCTAATGGAACAAAAACGTTTGGATGAAAGATACATTAACTAGAACATGTGTCACACAGCTATTAAGTGCTCACTCATTGTGCTTACCTAATGTGCCTATTACATTCAGACCCCCCATTTAAACAAATGATTCTGTGTCAAATTTTTTTTTTATCAAAAAAGGGATGTCCCCATATCATATTTAGCACCTGACCGAGATCAGATCTGCTCCTCACACGCACATCCTACCATGCATCGGGAACATCTCCTGTACTTATAAGTTATTATTCATGGGAGATGTTCCCAATACATGGTGGATGTGCCTGTGAGGTGCCCATGTGTGAGGAAGAGATCCCATTCCCACCTGAACGTGGGGTAGAGAATGGTCATGCGGCATTCTACAGCTTTTGATATTTAGACTAGGTTCGGAAAGAATATAAATACAAATATGTATTGTATAAATACATACAAAATAATATAAAATACAAAAGTTTTGTACTCTATATTTGTATTAGGCTTATTTTGAAAAGAATACAAATATGAATATGTACAATGTAATTGTGTAAATACATATAAAATATAAGATTTTGCATTCTATATATTTGTATTTGTACTCCTTCCAAACTGAGCCTTATGTTCTTTGTATGCAGTGTAAATGTCAACAACTCAATGGGGTTGAAAATTTGTACTGAGTACAAATTTGCATTTATTTGTTTATAACCATAATTTGCATTTCTAACTTTTACAAAATTTGTACCTTTATCTTGTTTGCAATTATAAGTAGTGCAAATTTATCATCCCAAAAGCTTATACAAAATTTGCACCACCTTTCTCATGCCTCAATTTTCTCTTATATAAAGTGGAATCACATCATTTTACTTCTTTATGTCACTCTCCCAAACAAACAACCTTTCTCTTGCCTTCAATCTCTTCCATACAAAGGTGAACCACATCATTTTATTTCCTTCTTAACTCCTCACAAACAAACAAAATAGTGTGAAACCCGGAGCAAAAATATCAACCCATTTGCAAAACACTGCAAACGAATAAGCCCTAAGATTTTGTTGCAGATAGTTTTTTTTGGTTAAGAGTTGTTGCAATTGGGTTCGACTATAATGCCTGAAAGACATGATTAGGGGTGTTCATTGTTTGGTTGAAAGTTCAAACCACCAAACCGAATCAAATTTGGTTTGGTCTACACTTGAAAATAGTTCTTTTTTAGTTTCATATTTTGCTAAATTGCGGTTTGTGGTTTCGGTTTGATTTCTTGGATTTTATAAATCAAACCAAACCGTAAATCAAAATTATATAAATAAATATGTATAAATATTATATATATTGTAATACAATATATCTAAACCGAATGTATAAAATCATAAATACATAATAAACCCTTTTATGTTATAATAAAATAAAAATTTTATGTTTTAATTTTCATGACTGCTATTTGGGTTAAGTCCATTAGAATCAAATAATGGTTCAAAGTTCCCTAAACCGTATTAGAAAACATACCAAACCGTAATAAAATGGTTTGATCTATTTTAATTTCCATGTCAAAAGGGTTTAATTTGATTTGAGAATTCTCAAACCGTAATTTATTGATTTGGTCTGAGATCTTCTCTAAACTACCCCAACTTGGACCATGAACACCCATAAACATGATATTAGAAAAGTTTACAACCAGTCAACCCACATCATAAGAATGATAACCAATCAGATAGGTTTTAATCAAAATTCATGGAGAGCAAAGTTCAAAGTATCGACACGTATCGGCCGATAGGTATAAAAGGCAATATCGATTTGCTCAATACACCCCTACTAAATACTGACGTATCAGGCGTATTGATATTTTAAACGTTGCATGGGTTTATGATTGATAAAAACTGGTATCATGTCTTTCGGGCATTATAGATTTTTCTCAATTAAAAAATATATATACATATATTCTTATATTTCACTTTTCAATTTGCCATCTCATACGGTTGAAAGCTTGAGGAGACTCTATCGTATTTTGCATTTTTGCACCAACGGACATATCAAACAGGTTTTTTGGTCGTAGATGTAAAAAAGGAAATTGATGTAACAAGTTAAAAAGGAACACAACGGGCAAAAATTGAATTTATTGCAAGAAAATATATAACTGGCTGCTCAAACGTTCATAAAACAAGAAATTAGTGGATGAGATGGTCAAAAAGTAAGCCCTGGAACCCAATTGGGTTCATCACTTCACTTCATGGTGGAAACTGACCGACTGACTGTGATTGGGGATTCAATATGATAGGCGTGGCCCATGGCTCATGGCTCGTGGGTCATCCATTGGATTGGAGCTCATCTTAGGGCTTTACAGCCCACACCCCGGAATCATGAACTCAGGAATTCAGGATCAAATGGCAGCATGCATTACCAACATCAATAATAATAATAATAAATAAACAAGTAAAGGGGTTTGTCGAGTTGTTGAAAAACATTAACAGAGAAACCAAAACAAGTTAGGGATTCGACTTGTTGTTTATTTCATTATTGGATTTTGGTGAAGGTGCGTACTGGGGAGAAGTGGGCACTGCTGCTTAGCCTTACAGACTAGGGAGGGGTGGCTGTAAAGCTTCTCGTGAACAGAAAATGGGTCCCTTTTATGTTTCCAGGAAGCACCTCACGAGGCATTTCCATGTCCAGGTTTTCTGGGGATTCCCTTCCCCTCCTGTAGTCCTGTTTCCACATCGCTTATTGGAATTTGGAACCAAACAAGTTATTTCCATTTCCCTGTTTCACAATTTGGCAGAGAATATTGTTAGGGAACAAAAGTCTCTCAAATCAACTCTTACTGCTATCGGATTTCAAATCTTTCTAACTCTAGCCTTTCCTTAATTCTTCTAGAATCATCAAATTACAACAGATAGCTTTCTCATAGTAAAATTTTGAAATTATTTTCTATTGATAAGAAACTTAAACCACTACCAGTTGATTGTGAACAAGGAAATGGCACCACTTGTCAACCTAACGTTAACATTTTTGCCGTTATTCTCCCTTTTGTCAACAATTCTATCACCATTGGTCACCATCGTTGAACATGATTGCAGACTGTGGTGGTCATGACTCTAGACTTCTAGAGAAAGCACAAACACTCCCTTCATGAAGCGTGAGAAAGACATGTAAGATAAAAATCTCCATACATTAAAACAACATCCGTGGGGTTTACTCATTACATTGTTAATCTAAACTATTTGGATACTTTTGATATATAAACCCAAAACTAATCAAGATTCTTACAAAAAAAAATAAATAAATAATCAAAGCTAATTAAAAAATTATACCCACCATTTGATTCTCCAGCATAAGGGGATGGTAAAGCTCATAACCAGAGTATTCATTCCAACCGCAATCTGCATCATTGAAGGCTTGAAGCCATTAGGTGCTATATTTCTGTAATAAATTAAGTGGCTTGTTTAGTCGTAATAACCATAATTAAGTATTTCTTATGAAATTTTAAGATAGAACAGAGCCATGACCCAAATATCAGACGCCATGATCTTCGTTATAGTTTATTAATGGATTCATTGAGAGACCCAAGAGGGCAAACCATAACTGTTCGAAGCCAGTTTTTTATCTGTCCCACAATGTCGAACAATTTAATATTTTTTTTTCCTTTCAACAAAAAATATTATCTTATTATTATTTTAATCAGAGGATACTAGTTCTAGCTGATGGTGGTACTACCATCCAGTCAGTCATCCACCCACCCCTTTTTCTTTTTCTTTTTTTTTTTATTTTGTATATTAATATTAATTAATTAATCTAGAGACTGGTGAATTGTTGGAGCACCGCGCATCTAACGGTCGCAAAAAGACATCCCTTGTTGCCGGGGCTCACTGCATGATAAGCTTGTCGTCTTGTGATATTCAGATACTACAGGATTAGTTTTCATATTTTTTCTCGCTTTCCCTGTTTCACTTCAGTTTTAACTCTCAATGTCGCCACTCACATCTACTGATCTACATCTATCATAGAATCCGTCCAAACGAGAGAGAGAGTTCTATTAAGTGGGGAAGACTATGTAGCTGCTGCTTTCCAGACTGTATGATCCACTCTGTGCACAGAGAGAGATGGGAACTTGGGAAGTCTCACAGCTCCTCATCCAAGTAGGTAGTGGTAAAATAAGAATAAATTACGTACTTCTCAGAGCAGTTTCAGCAAACATCTGCCATGCATCTCCATATGTTTCAATTTCAAACCCTTGAAATGAAAGAGTAGATACAGTAATACTTTGGGAGATGCACATGGTTGAAGGCTTGAAGCTTGACATGTGCCCTGGCCTGCACATGGTTGAAAATCAGAAACATAATACAAGGGTGTGTGGTCACGTTCCAGAAAATCAATTGGCAAAAAATCAAACAAAAAAGAAAAACAATATGGTAGTTGTATACAGCTCTGCAGGGAAGTACTAGTTTGGACCAGCACAGATCCATGGGCTGGTGGTGTATTGTCTAGCTATTCCTTGAAAACCTCTTGTGGGCCCAATTCTTTACCAAGAAATGTATGACACTGGCACTCTGGCAGTGGGCTGAGCTACAAAAAAATGACAATGACAGGAATTGTGGTTAAAGGAAGCCCACACATCAACCAGCATTCTATCTTCCGAGTTCCGAGTTCCGAGTTCCGACCCCACTGGCCACTGCAGACTGCACCCCCCCCAATCATGTGCTCTTGCGATTTGTGGCGGACAAGTAATAAATTCCTCTTCTCCGTGCTTTCGGAAGGTTGCCTTGAATTTAATGGGTGTCTCCATTAACAGCCTGGGGGAGCTTTTTCTTGGTTTTGTAAGGACTCGGGACTGTCTAGTGTCTACTACTAAGGGAGGGAGAGAGATATGTGGTTTTCCTTTTCCTAATAGCCATAATATAAATCCTACATACCAGACAACTTTGGACGCCTGGACATTGGCTTGGTTATCGTAAGATGACATTGTTCTACACTAGCAGACACCAACCATTTTGAGAGGCCAGAATTTAAAGTTGGATCATGTTTCACACCTGTAAGCTTATCATCATGTGGTTTGGTTTCTTAAGGAGACAATCTACAATCCGAGGTCGCTAAGAACGGGTCCGGCATGCAGTGAAACCAATTATTTTGTACCATTTACACACTTCGTCCATGGCATGTCGATTCTGTTTCCCTGGGAAATGGGACCTATGTATTATCAAATCAGAATTTAAATATTCCATCCAGCATTCTCTTTTAAGGGTCTTAAGCAAATGGTATCCAATTGTCTGAATTCGAATTCAAATTCTATCTCATTTATATTTGATCCGATTATAATCGGATCAAATTTGGATCCACCCCTATCTCATCTAATAATATCCCCATTCGGTTCCATTTAAATATGTATATCCATAAATATTTTAAATGTATATTGTATGATCAATAAAGTTAGATTTAAATGTTTTAAGTTTCATACTGTTTAACATCTCGTTGCAATCTGATTCAAACAAGTACCGTTACTCTAAGGTTATGTTTGGTTTGAATGAAAAAGTAGGGAAAAGAAAAGAAAGGAAAGAAAGGAAACCTTTACTAATCTTGTATAGATTTCTCTGCATTTCCTTTCCCTTCCTTTCCCTACCTTTTCCTTCAAACCAAACATAGCCTAAAAGTCTAGAGGCATAATGGGCCAATCCTGATCTCCTACTTGAGTTTGACCAATGAAACCTAGGCCCAAGCCCATAAAAAATTCTGGGCTGGGATAAAAATGACACCCCTAAAGAAAGAAATGGGGATTGGGAAGTGAAAATTGAAAGAAAAATTGACAAAGTATGAACCTCCGTGAACAAATGCCGTAAGCCATTAGCTTTAGACTTTAGTTCAGTTACTTCTGTTTGCCAAACCTTTGCACAGCTGGTTACAAAACATTCTTCTGACACCAAACTCCAACAAGTCCCTAAGTTCCTAACAGCTGTGAGCTGTCTAACATGGATAAATAACAGAGTTGGAGGCGACAAATCACTTACTGAGAAAAGCCATCCATTCTCTTCTTAAAACCAAAATAAATCCTTGGCAGGGAAAGAAAAGTCGTCAAACTGATCAGTTTGATCCTGAACGATAACTTTCAATGACCAGCTCAGGTTACTGATCGAATTGATAAAGCTGATCAGATCATTAATTCATGACTTTAGTTCCTAATGCCTTGCAGTCAAGTGTATGGTAACTTTTTATGGTTTGTTCTCACAAATTATTGTTCTAAAACCCCAAAGCCCAAACTATGGTAGGGTGTTCCTTGTATTATGATAGATTCCTCCACTTGTCACTATTCCCCAGTTCCCACTGTACAAATCTATAAAAAATTATGAAAACCCTAATTTAGGGTTTTGATTTCTGCCGCTTAGATTGAGAGAGTGATCTCTTAGGAACTCCTCAAAGCATAGATATTAACCATGAGTAAACTTCAGAGTGATACATTGAGAGAGGCCATCTCTGGTATCATGTCAGATGCCAAGGAGAAAAAACTAACTTTGTGGAGACCATTGAACTTTGAAGAACCATGACCCTCAGAAGGACAAGCGTTTCAGCGGTTCTATCAAGCTGCCACACATTCCTCGTCCTAAGATGAAGAGAAAATTGGATTGGAGTATATGGATGCAGTGGGGCTTAAAAAAACTCGACAAAAACAAGAAATTGGTCAAGAAGCTTGCAAAGAAATACCATGCTTTTCTTGCATCTGAAGCCATTATTAAGCAGACCCCTCGTCTTCTTGGCCCTGGTCTCAACAAGGCAGGAAAGTTCCCAACATTGGTGACTCACCAGGAAAGCTTGGAGCCAAAAGTTAATGAAACTAAAGCCATGGGGAAGTTCCAACAAGAAGGTTCCTTGCATGGGAGTTGCTCAATGGAGGAGAAGCAAATATTCCAAAATGTTGGTGTCCCTGAAGAGTACTATGGGGACTCACCAATGTGGAGTTCCCAACATTAGTGCCAACTTGTGTCATTGTTGAAGAAGAATTGTCAAAATGTGAGGTGCTTGTACCTGAAGAGTACTATAGGGAAGCCATACCGTATCTTCTAAGTAACCCGGTTTCTTATTGTTAGCGCTGTGCAGTGAGAATTGGTATTTGCAAAATTGCAAGACTTGTAAAACGTTTTCTGAAATTATTCTTGTTCCATTTACCCTCCTGGGTTTTTTTATTAACGCTCAGTTTGGAAAGAGCACAAATGCAAATATGTACAGCGGCGTAAATGCATACAAAATAATACAAAATATAAGATTTTGCACTCTACATATTTGCATTTGTACTCTTTCCAAACTCAGCTTAAAGTTTCAAAGAAAATTTACAAGAGTGATTTTTTATGAGGGCGGATTTGGCCCTCCAGTGAAATTGTGACATCTGACACTTCATGCAAACCAAGTGCAGCCTCTTGACGACTGGGCAGCTTGGGCAGTTCGGCATAGGCAGTTGGCCACTCCGCAGTCAGCCTGGCATCTTACGAAGAGCTCGCCACTTAGGGGCAGCTCGGCACTTACAGGTAGCTCGGCTTAGGCAGCCTGGCGTCTTACGAAGAGCTCGTTACTTAGGGGCAGCTCGACACTTACAGGCAATTCGGCACTTAGGGGCAGCTCGGAGTATCGCAGGAAGATCTCCTGCCTGACAACTGTACCTGACAGATCCAGAGACCCGCGCCCACGTCTCTCGCTAGGCGGCGTCGTGCCTGCCAGTCCTGAGAGTTGTCCCTTGACTGGCAGAGCCGTACTCTGTAGCAGCCGCCTGCACCCGCCACCTCATCTCTGACAGTAACGACTGTGGTAGAGAGACAGAGGCGGTTACGCCTGACTTGACAGAGGCTGTTATGCCTGATTTGACAGGACAACACTATATAAGGACTCCGACCCCCAAAGACAAGGGAGAGAGAATGAAAAAATGGAGGTAATCCTTGCTCTCTATCTCTCTCATTTCTCTCCAAGCTCCCTACAATCAGAATGCTAACTTAGGCATCGGAGAGTCTCCGCCGGGAAAATACCCCCGGGTCCTCTGATTCAGTTCTCGCAGGTCCTTCAGCTCCCGCCACCGGCAAAGGAGAGGAGATCACCTCATGCAAAGGGAGCTCGTCACCAGGTAGCTCTCCACTAGGGAGCTCGTCACCAGATAGATCACCACCAGGGAGTTCGCCAACAAGTAGCTCATCACCAGGCAGTTCGCCACCAGGGAGCTCCATCATCCTCTGAGTCACAGGCCACCTGGGAGCAGGTCAATTGACGAGGTACTTAGCTAAAAAGTCAGTACATCACAAAAAAAATTGGTATGTGACCAAAAACGGTTACATCAATTTTGATCCTGAAACTTCAACTATATTCAATTGATCGTCTCTATTCCTATTCTGTTCAACTTTCAATGGCCAGTTCAGGATCAAAGTTTTGAATCTTCCTAGTTCCTTCTTCAAACTGATCATTTATAACGTTGCTCCTACAATTTCATTAAGTGTAGGAGATCCGGATTACAATTTCAATGGCCGGTTCAGGTTATCAATTTCAATTTGCATATCCAGAGCTTCAATCAAACAAAAACTCTTTTGTTTTTAGTTCTGACTTTATCAGTCCAAATGTCATGCCATATGCTATCATTTAAAACAATCAAAATAACTGAAATCTTAATATAAAACATATAAGTGACCCTGAAAAATGATATGTATCATACGATATGCACCAATATATTTCCATATTTTGAACCTTGCCTTTAGGCTGTGTTTAGCTAGACAGAAAATAAGAAAAAAATGACAATTTATAAAACGTTTGTTAAGCAGTTTGTTTTTATCAGGAGAAAACAGTGTAGCCTTTGCTGCTTGCGCTGCTGTGCATCTTGAATGACATAGCACTTCATTTGGCCGGTTTGAGATATTCAAAAGTTTTATCATGAAAATTAAGGAATCAGTTTGAAGAATGAAGACTGGTTTTTCATGAACTTAGTGGTATTCTTTTTATCTAATTTTGTTAAGTCATGACTCATGAGCATAAAACAAATTACTCATTTCAAAGAGAAGTCAGTCTTTTAATATGTCAGAAAGATATTTTTTAAATGAAAAAGACAGGAACATTACATAGCAGTCCTGCTTTCCATGGATTAAGTGAGAAGAAACAGAAAAAAAAAGTATCGCCCAAGTTCATAAATCAATGAGGTAAAAGAGAAATCACAAAAGAACATGCATTAGCAAAAGGGTGATACTTGGGTCCATGTATAAGAAAGGCAAGATCTTTGGTCACTTTCCCTGTTTCCACTGTCTCAATGCACGTTCTATCTAGCTTAGAAATAAAATCCAACAATATCTGTTGTTTATCAAGTTTGACCCTGCAAAATATTTTAAACACTGAAATAAATACTTCGAACAAATCTAAGGGCATATTAACCAAGGTACTGAAGTCCAATTACTGTCAATTACATATATCCAAATTCTGAATAAAACTAATGCAGATCAACCTGTTTAAAGAAGATCAAGAAAATTTTTCTGAATATAAAAATAAATAATCAACCAAGTTCCAGATTTTTAATCTCTGATCTGTATCATTGGAAATTGGTCTAACAAGAAAACAATTTAAAACATAATTTTCATTCTAGAATTGAATATACATATAGCAACACGTGCATGTCAGACCAATTACGCAACTACTAATTTGATTTAATGTAAGCAATTGTTGTCTCATGAGAGAGTAACGGACCAGTCAAAAGTAGAAGATGGGATACAACAAGAACAAACATCAGAAATTACCTGTACACAAGCTTATGTCCATGCAAAGATGGAAGGTACTGTTTATACTAGTTTCTTGTCCCCACTGATACAAACAATAATGCCAAGTTACAATCCCATGAGCAGCTTCACCTACCATCAGAGGATAACTGCACAACATCATTTGTAAGAAGGAAGGAGATAGTCATATTCACATAAAGTTTAAAATAAAAGGCAAATGGGAACCATGGAGAGAATGATGATTTTGATACAAACCAACATAGATGTCATCAAGCCTAGAGAACCAAATCTTGTAACAAATAAAAATGACACTTAGGACAGGACAAATGTTTGAAATATTTCAAAGGTGTTTTAAGGGTGTTCAACTATATAATAAAGGGCAGCCCGGTGCATGAGGCTCCCACCAATGCAGACTCTGGGGAGAGACAGATGTACACAGTCTTACCCCTGCACATACAAAGAGGCTGTTTCCAAATGTTCAACTATATAATACACCATTCTTATTCAACAGCATACATCTCCAATACAAGTACATACCGTTGCATATGAAAATAAAAACACGGAAAAATAAATGATATGACCACATAAATACATAACAAACAAGATATTTAAGTGGAGCCTTTGCCATATATACAAGAGAAGAAGCCAAACACCTCATTCAGATAGGTTAGAAGACCAGGTGATGGCTTATAAAGCAAGGGTTTTGATGGATGGATAAATCAGAATATGTTGTATTGGAGAACTGCCCTTTTTTTTTTGATAAGTTATTGGCGAACTGCCCTTCATGAGTAGAACTCTGGGTCCTCAAATAACAATGTCACTAGGTGGGCCTTATTAGTTCAGTTTTTTTCTCCATTGAGGGAGTGTACCTTATCATTTCTTCTTAATATAGAATTCCTCATTCATTCCCAAAAAATGAAAACGATACGAGAGAAGAGTGGTGTAATACAAACCATTCAATATTTTTTTTTTTGTGCCATTGGGGCTCCTCCACATAGTCTTCAGCCCACATTCCATTACTCTACCCTCATCTGCATAGATTGAACAAGTACCAAGAAAAAAATAATAATAAACTTCTAAAACTACTTATATCATGGACATCTAAACATTAAGGCCCCGTTCGTTTTTCCGGAAATAGGAGGGGGGAAAGTTGGTCAATGGGAAAGTTACAGTGTTCTTTTTTCGGTATGCTCTGTGCCCCATGGTAAAGTTAGCTTCCCTGGGTATCACTAGTAAGTGACACCCATCTCTTAAGTGGGTAATTAACTTTCCCACCTAGGGGAAAGTTTACAAAACATAATGAGACAAGTTTGCCCATTTTAACATTGACTTTTTATGGGTAAAAAAGTCATTATATAACTTACCTAGGAATTAAAAGAACATGGGTAGGTAAACTTACCTGGGTGATGTTTCCTAGGTAAGTGCATTACCCAAGTAAGTGACATTCTAAAAAACAAACAATGCCTAAGAACTAGCTTAAACACCATGAAGGGGTTTCACCAACATCTTTTACATTTACATTGAATGTCTATCAATGCAAATTAAGAAATCAGTACACATTATTCTCAATGTTAGATACAATGATCACTGCATAAATGTGTTGTGCCAAACCCAGAAATGCAGATTCAAATGGCACCCAAAATTGAAAGAAAAACAGAGATAAAGAGAAGTAAACAAAGAGGACACACAGATTTACGTGGTTCGGCTTATAGCCTATGCCCATGGGCGAAGGAGGAGCAAAAATCCACTATGAAATCAGCAATGGAGAAGAATACAGAGCTTTGCACACACAACCTCACTCACAGAAAACCCTAAACCCCAAATACACCCAAAGTCTCTCGACTTCTCTCACAAGACAAAGACCCAAGTATACAAGAGAGAAAACCCTCAAAATACAAAACTCTTTATATTTGGTTTGGACCCATAAACAACTATGAAATTTTGCCTTTGGGTTTTCTCAACTTAATTCGAAGCGGGTTCATGAAGTGGGTCACAATAAAAAATTCAAGGCACAACCATAACAATGTGCATAATGTGATACCTAAAAAAATAAGAAGGATAATTTGGAAACTTGATCAAGAATGACTAATCATGAAACATTTCATAATTCATACCATAAATTGGTAAAATGCAGATTTACTAGCCATATTTATATGGATAGGACAAAGATATTTTAACTAGTACAAGATACAAGAGACTTAAGTAACTTGACAAAGCTACATATCAATGTATAAACCTGGAACAACCCACCCAAGTTGCACCCCTATCCATAATGTGGTGACAGCATGAAATATGAAGGTAGAAAGTGATCTATTGTAAATACTTACATTCCATTCCTCCTAACATACCCCTAAAGCATCCTATATCTCATGTATCAATTCCCTAAAATAAAGAACCCAGTTTCATCAATTTTATCATTGGCACATCAAGTGCCTAACGGCCCTGACCTGGATACAACATGGGTAAGAACTAAAAATCCATTCAAATGTTGCAATCCTAAACCTGGTTCTCTATTATCGTTCATTTGACACTTTGAGATAGAAATTAATATTTTTAGAAAAAGAATGTGAATAACATAATATTGGCATGTCTCTGAAACAATGCTCCGCAGCTCTTATAATACAACAAGACTTGAAACAAACAAACAACAGCAACAGCAACAATTAACCAGGAGTTATCATTGCATATATCATAGCAACATTATATCCGCAACACAAATAGTTATCAGTAAATGATGTTGAACAAGTAGGATAAAACAATAACCAGGGATAAGAATCCCAATAAGAATGAAAGTTAAGAGGTAAGAGCTTCACCACACTCACAAGATTAGTTCCCTTTGTTTGGATATTAGCATGGACTCATAGCAATATTAATGCTTTATGTGTTCCCTAGGCTCAGTACCTTCATAGGTATTCTCAGAAAATATACATAGATCACATCCAAGATGCATGGATCACATTAAGAAGAAATCTGAATGATTGGGAGGTAGAACAGTGGTTGGAACTGAATCACAGCTGAGAGGTCAAAGAGAGACGGCAGAATTTGCGTATGGGAAAAATCAGGCAGATTCACAATTAAGTCCTTATACACTACAACTTTGGGGAAGTGCCTAACAGTGGATGCATTGGCTAGGAGAGGGATGAGGGTGGAACCCAGTAGGTGTGTAATGTGTGGTGAAGCCTTAGAAGAGTTAGAACATCTTCTTATACACTGCAGGTTTGCAAGGAGTAAATGGGTAAAGCCACTGGGACGGGAGGCTTTGCTATAGGGTTGGCATTTGGCACTTAATGGTTTATCCAAAGAAGGAAAGGTTATATGGGGAGTGGTACCTGTAGTAGTGGTCTGGGAATTATGGACAGAGAGAAATAGAAGGCTTTTTGGAAGGTTTATGGGGCAGATGTATTCATGGATAAAGGCTCACAAGTATTTCAGAAACAGGTCATATAGTTCTTTTTTTATTTCAATATACTTTTTTGTATCTATGCATACAGAATATAAAATGTAGTGGCTCATGCAGTGTCTTATTGTGCAGGGCTTGTTTATGTTTTTGAAGCAATGAATATGATACCTTACCTCTTTCTCAAAAAAAAAAAAAAAAGAAAAGAAAAGAAAAGAAACAAATATATATCACTGCATTTAGATCTCATTGGAGAAAAATGCTAAGGATGAACCAATAGTAAAGTCCTACCACATTGAAATTCAGTTTGCCCTCATTATATCCTGCATGCTGCATTACATTTCTTTCTTTTTTTTTTTTTTGAAGGGCTCTATTGTATTTCATTCTTTGCATAACAATCACCATGCTGTAATTTTATCTTAAAAAGTATTTTCTATACTCATTATTCCTTTTTATTTCTTTTTTGATTGATTATCAGGATCCTTCTACTTTACATCTTTTTATAGGTCTTTCTAAGACAATTCAAGACAGTAAAAATATTGTTTAGTTGGTTTGGTGTTCTGCTTTCTCTATATATTAAGAACATAGGAATACAGCATACAATTTAAAATGATATTCGCCAGAGAGCATAATTTCTCATTCAATAATTCTTTTTAGAGTATAATTCCTCATTTCAATAATTCTTTTTTATGATAAAAATGTTGTGCCAAACTAGCTGACATATTCCAAGGCTTTTGGAAGAAAACCAATGACCATTTTGGGTAATTTGGAAGTATAATTGTTCATTTAGCTCAGAAGCAAGTTTCATGAATCTTTGTGTATGCCCAAGGAAACCATGAGGATAATAGTTTTTACTATGGTATTCAAGTATTCTAAATTAATCAGTACTCAAGGGCAACCCTGTTCAAGAGTTGACCTCCCTATTACTCTCTTTTCCAAAAGAGCTTATTTTTGTTGAAATTGAGCATATGATGGATCCAAAGAAAAAGCATGCAAAATAGGGATCCAACATGTGAATTTAACACCACCAGATCAAAACATAAAGACCACTAGAAAGGACAAAATTTCCCACCATATCAGGATTCAGCCAAGGGTGACATTATTTAATCTCACATAAACATGTATAGTCATGACATGAGTAGGGCCACATTTAGGACAAACTCCCCTTACTCCACCGTCCCCTCTATAAGCCTGCCCAACTAAGCATTATTAAGATCACGAATTAAGTATAATTCTTAGTCAATAATTGGACTCTGGATCTCCTGCCCACAAAAACTCTACCCACAACACACTACCTCCATGAAAATTTGAGAATATCTCCCCATGCATAATAGTATGTAGGAGGATGAGATGTTCACCATGTATGGCTTCGAATCCTACGATGTTATGTGGGTAGACGTGGGCAGAGTTCTTGTGGGTAGGAGATCCGGGCTCCAATAATTGCCTAATTGTATAGTTACGTGGATCGACAAAAACCACCAGCAACAATGACGTTCAGTTACTGACGCAGCGTGATGCGCTCGACCGGGCTGACTATGCAAGCACCCAGACGATCGAACCGGCTTCGGACTTGAAGCCTCACGTAAAGAGCTAGGCGTAAAGCCTTAGTAGAGAGAATTTCTAAAGAAAATTCTTGTGTGTCTATTCGCTTGGAACTAATGATATTTATAATACATCTGGAAACTCATAGAGTAATTAGGAAAGAAAAGTTGTAAAGGTCTAAAACAACTAAAACACCTAGTCTTCTATCTAGGATCGAAGTCCTCCTTGATGCTGCCTTGATATCCACCGCCCTCAATGCTTATCCAATGCATGGAGCTGTCGCCATTATCCTATAGGTGTTGGATCACGTAAGGACTCTAGAGGGTGTTGTCGTCGGTTGGTGAGCTGGCCCTCCATCATTCTCCCCCACTTGGAAAGAACTCGACCTCGAGTCATGACTGGGATATGCAAGTGTGGCCTCTGGTAAGTAACGATGAAGATCAGCAACATTAAAAGTTTTGGAGATACTCATGTGATCTGGCAAGTCCACGACATAAGCATTGTCGTTGATTTTCTTAATGATTTTGTATAGACCGTACTTCCGAGGATGTAGCTTGTTATACTTTCCCACGAGTATGCGTTCCTTCCTTAAGAACACCATGACTTCATCACCAACGTCAAACACTTGGTGCCGACGATGTTTATCAGTTGCACTCTTGTACTTGGCAATGGTTCGCTCCAGTTGTTCTGCAGAAGTGCAGAGGCCGGGTACTCTGGGTAGCTTTACTAAGTCCAACGCATGGTTAGGTACCTTCATATAAACAATGGAGAATGGGGACCTACCTGTAAAGTTATGAACTGCATTGTTGTAGGCGAACTCTGCCTGTGCTATGGCAAAATCCCACTGCTTCGGTCTCTCCCTGCAGATACTACGGATCAAGTTACCTAGGGTTCGATTCACCACCTCTATCTGTCCATCTGTCTGTGGGTGAGCTGTACTGCTGAAATTCAATGATGAGTCAAATAGTCTCCACAGGGTCATCCAAAAGTGACTTAAGAACCTCGTATCTCGATCCGATGTGATGGTCTTAGGTACCCCATGTAAACGGACAATCTCCCTGAAAAATAGCTTATCTGTCATTGTTGCATTTGCGGTCTTCTTGCATGGGAGGAAGTGAGCCATCTTGAAAAACCGGTCAACCACTACGAAGACAGAGTCCATATTCCTTGGAGTTTTGGCAAGCCTAGCACGAAATCCATGGACAAGTCTTCCCAAATCGCAGTAGGAACAAGTAGAGGCATGTAGAGGCCAGTATTCTGGGTCTGTCCCTTAGCTGTCCATATTCCTTGGAGTTTTGACTGCTTCAATCGTTTTGTCTCTCCCGAGGTGTCCTGCTAATCCACCCCCATGCAGATCCCTGATGATCTTCTCGCAGAGGGGGAGGTGCAAGGGATGCACAATTGTTCTCCCTTCATAAGGAACCCATCATGAATGTAGAAATCACATGTTGGCTGTCGATTTATGCACTTTTCCCACACCTGTTTGAAGTCCTCATCCTGGGCATACAGATCTTTCAAACATTCAAAGCCCACTATTTCAATGCTGAGAGTCTTGATGAGGGCTACACGCCTACTTAGAGCATCGGCCACTATGTTTTGTTGTCCAGCCTTATACACAATTTTGTATGGGAATTTATCAATAAAAGCAGACCATCTTGTATGCAGGTCACTCCTCAACTGCTTTTGCTTATTGAGATACTTAAGAGCTTGGTGGTCGGTGTAGAGAACAAATTCTTTAGCAATTAAATAATGTTCCCAAGTTTTCAGTGCTCTGACAACAGCATAAAATTCTTTGTCATAAGTGGACCACTTCTTCCTAGCTTCGCATAACTTTTCACTAAAGAAGGCAACTGGTCTCTTTTCTTGTGACAGTACGGCCCCTATGCCAACTCCACTGGCATCGCATTCAACCTCAAATAGTTTGTCAAAACTTGGTAATGCAAGGACAGAAGCGGTGCATAATTTTTCTTTGATGAGAGCAAAACTTTGTTCTTGTTCTTCTCTCCATTGAATCTTTCCCTTTTTCAAACACTCAGTGATGGGAGCTACAATACTACTAAAGTGTTTGATAAATCGCCTGTAGAAAGTTGCTGACCCATGGAAACGTCTTACGTCTGTGACGTTTGTTGGGGTCGGCCACTCCCTAATGGCTTTCACCTTTTCCTCATCCACCTTAATTCCATCCTTACTTATAATGAACCCTAAGAATAACAAATTATCGCTCATGAAGGTGCACTTCTTTAAATTAGCATATAATTTGTTTTCCCTTAAGGCATTCAAGACCTCTCAGAGGTAGATTTGTTATAAATCAAGATGTCATCAAAATATACCACAACAAATTTACCAATAAAAGGGCACAGTACCTGATTCATTAGCCTCATGAAGGTGTTGGATGCGTTGGTTAGTCCAAAGGGCCCTGACACAGCGTGACGCGCTCAACCGGGCTGACTATGCAAGCACCCGGACAATCGAATCGGCTTCGGACTTGAAGCCTCACGTAAAGAGCTAGGCGTAGAGCCTTAGTAGAGAGAATTTCTAAAGAAAATTCTTGTGTGCCTATTCGCTTGGAACTAATGATATTTATAATACATAGGAAAGAAAAGTTGTAAAGGTCTAAAACAACTAAAACACCTAGTCTTCTATCTAGGATTGAAGTCCTCCTTGATGCTGCCCTGATATCCACCATCCAATAGCCACCACCCTCAATGCTTATCCAATGCATGGAGCTGTCGCCATTATCCTATAGGTGTTGGATCACGTAAGGACTCTAGAGGGTGCTGTCGTCGGTTGGTGAGCTGGCCCTCCATCAATTACCATGCAAACCAGTTCTCAATAAACCATATGAGAGATAACTCATAACTGACGGAAAAAATAAAAGGAAAAGATTGAATATAACAAAACATGTAATATAACAATTTTGAAAGGGGAAAATCTATGATGCGGAAAAGATATGGATTTACTGAAGCCTCCATCTGAGGAAGAGAAAAAGGGAACTCTCGCAACAACAGGGCGAGTAGGCTCACCAACGGGCGAGCATTCTTTGAAGCTCTGAAGTCTGAAGTAAAGCCATCTTCATATCCTGCACCTCCTTGGAAGCACACGCAGAGAAATTAAGAAGATGAATGCTAACCAAATTTTTGACAAAATCTGTGTTTGAAGATTCAGGGACAAAATCATGATGAGCTAACCAAATTTTCGCCATCAGCACAACAGAGAAATTAAGAAGATGAATGCTATCATTATTGACACAAGAATCAATCAATCCACTTAGCCATCCATGCACTGAACTGAAATTTTGGCTGCCAAATCGGGAAGAGAGGTGGCTGAGTGGCTCACTGGCTCCCGAACCAAACACATCGCGCGAGATCACACTCACTAAGGCCATGCTTGCAATTTACCTGATTCCAAAGCTTTATCGCATCACAAGCAAATAGGAGAAATATTCATAGTTCATACCATGGTTAACAGCCAAGGCATTCAATCAGCATGTCCACAACCATCGAACACCAAATTTTAGTGAATTCCCCTGAACCCAGATTTCCTGCTCACTTTTCCTACCCGCCGTAAATTGCAGCCGCACATCTCATGATTCATAACAGAGTGGCCGTTTGGTCTATAAACATTATTACATCTCATGTCATTTCATCTCCTGTTTGGTCTATAAACATTTACCCGTCATGAATCATGCTTTCATGTGTGGGAAGATCGTGGGCCAAGGCTGGGTTAACACCCATGACAATTGAAATGGGCTATAGTCCAGGCCGGGCCTATGACTTCAAATCCAAATCCATTATATTAATATTAATATAATATATTACATGTGTAACACCCATGACAATTGAAATGGGCTATAGTCCAGGCCGGGCCTATGACTTCAAATGTCCAAATCCATTATACTAATATTAATATAATATGTTACATGTGTTATATTATAATCTATATATATATAGCTGTCCACGTTACCATGTTTTTTTTTGTTCCATTACTATGAGACCCGATCTGCTCTTCACACAGAGTGCCTCACACCGGCCTCACAGTCACATCCAACCATGTATTAGGAACATCTCCCGTGCTTATACGTTATTATTCATGGAAGATATTACCAATGCATGGTGAGATGTGCATGTGAGGTCGGTGTGTGGCGATTTGTGTGAGGAACAGATTTCATTACTCCTACCATGTATTCTTCTTGACTCTCTCTCTTATTCCCTTTTCATCAGTCTCATTTTTGCCAATTCACCTCCCTTTTTCTCAATTCCTTACATGGTGTTTAGAAGCATGGGTGCTTTTTGGGATCAAATTTCAAAAAAAAATGCCTATGTTTCCAAGACCCGCTTTTCACAAAAAAAAAACGCTTTTGCCACGTAGGCAGTGAGCAACACTATGCTGTTTGGTAAGGTGATTTTTATCACCGTTTTTCATGTATGTACCGACAGGTAAGCACCACATAGGATATACATCAGTCAACCGTTGGGGGAAACGGTTCATCAATGCATGGGGTCCCAATTTTTTAATAATCGGCCGAACCAAACAATGAGATACATGGGCATTTGTTGAAACACCTATGTGAATCCGACGTGGCACCGTTTTTTTGAAAAACGGCCACGGTTACAAACATCCCCTTAATTAACTCAATATATTACCTATAATATCTCCCCCTCTCTTTTCTCTGTAACTACTCACGTCTCTCACTCTCTTTACCCACATAACTACTATCCTTAATTAGTTCATCTCTCTCTCTCTATTGGTGAGATATACATCCCATGGAGTAGAACCGGTTACGGTTCCTTACAAAATTGGATAAAGTATTTTGAGAAGATTTTGAACAATCTTCCATTTTCACAATCCTCTTCCATTCTCAACAACAATATGAGTTGCATTAAAATCTTGAGTCAAAACTTTGCAAACCACATTCTTGGGTTGTATAATACCAATGATTTACATAATTAATACTAATTAATTTAATTAGATCTATTTACATAATTAACAATAAAATGGTTAATTATAAGTTTCCATAATAATTACTTAATTTACACTAATTAATTTACTAATTTTTTAACACTTTAAACCTTTAATTTATTAGGTTGCTTAATAAAATTTAATTAGATTATTTAATTAACAAAATTACTTAGGGATGGCAATTTTCCCCATCCTCACCGAGTACTCAACCTCCCTGACCTAATGGGGATTAATAGGGCGGGGATGGGGATTAATAGGTATCCCTAATTGGGGATGGGGACGATGATGGAGAGTGAAGTCCCTGTCTTGCCTATATCCCGATTATATATATTAAATATTATTTAACATTATATGTACATCAAAATATATTAAAAATATTATTTATATTTTAAATTTTCCTCTATTTTAAGTGAATCTATTTTCCAAAAATACTTTTAATTACATAATTAATAGTTATAAATTGGTTATTTTGTTATCTTAATTAAGGAATGAAGAGAAAAGGTGCTGAATTGGCAAAATGGAAGTGGTGGGAAAGGGAAAGGAGAGAGAGTTAAGGAGGAAGGGAGTTTGGAGAGAGTAGTTGATATGGACCTCTTTGCTTTATATATATATATATATATACAAAATATGTTTAAGATATTGTTTATATTTTAAATTATTCTTTATTTTAAGTAAATTTATTTTCCAAAAAATACTTTTAATTAAAATAATTTTGGTGATTCAGGTCGATGATTGAGAGTGAAGTCCCTGTCTTGCCTATATCCCGATTATATATATTAAATATTATTTAACATTATACGTACATCAAAATATATTAAAAATATTATTTATATTTTAAATTTTCCTCTATTTTAAGTGAATCTATTTTCTAAAAATACTTTTAATTACATAATTAATAGTTATAAATTGGTTATTTCGTTATCTTAATTAAGGAATGAAGAGAAAAGGTGCTGAATTGGCAAAATGGGAGTGGTGGGAAAGGGAAAGGAGAGAGAGTTAAGGGAGGAAGGGAGTTTGGAGAGAGTAGTTGATATGAACCGCTTTTCTTTATATATATATATATCAAAATATGTTTAAGATATTGTTTATATTTTAAATTATTCTTTGTTTTAAGTAAATTTATTTTCCAAAAAATACTTTTAATTAAAATAATTTTGGTGATTCAGGTCCCGATGGGAAACTTGTCTTAGTCAGGAATCGGGGGTGGAGGGTAACTTTTATCCCTGGTAGTGGTCGAAATCGGGGATGAGAATTTGTTTCAAAATAGGAGTCAAGGAAGGGGAATATGGTCTTTGCCCTCGTACCTGCTCTATCACCATTCAATTACTTATCATAAACAATAATTTACTTATTTTACTATTAACTAACAACAATTATTTAAATTTATTTACAAATTAATAATAATTATGATTTAATTAACCTTAAATTAACAGTAAATATGCATTTATTATTTTCTTGTGAATTACTTTCCTTCGATCTTATTATTTGGTTTTCAAATTTTACCGTGTATTGCACGGGACCTTGCTACTATATAATATAATATAAAATAATATACTCATTTATACAAAATACTTGCAACATGCCATTGCAGCCATGGGAACATCTTTATTCTTCATGAGGAGTTCTGATGGGCTCCCCGCATATGCGGCCCACTACCCATCCCCCTTGTGCATTGGGAACATCTTCTGTGCTTGTCATGGGACTATGAAAGATGTTCCCAATTCATGGGCGGTATAGGCTCTGGGGAGCCCATCCCATCTCTTCATAGGGAGATGTTCCCAATGTATGGCTGAATGGCTTATTGGGACATGGTTGGGACCATGTATTGAATGATCACTCCATAGGATTGATCCTGGCTGTTTTCTAACATGATTGATTTTATTTTGTAAAAAACAAAAATAACTACGAGATCGGCTTCTATCAGGGCAAATCTGTGCCCATACCGTTGTAACAGCATTTTACAACCTTGCATTGAGAATATCTCTCCATGAAATAAAGCATACAAGTATTGAGATATTCTCAATACAAGGCAATAAAGGCTTATCGAATGGACTTTGCCCTAACTGAAGCCGAACTCAATAACTACCACATCAGAAACTAAAAAGGTCAATTGCTTTCTTTCCAACGTGGCATTTGTTTTTGTTTTACAAAACAAATCATGTTAAATTGCTATTTTGATTAATCACACAAATTCATTTTTTTTAGCTGAAATGAGAATGATATATGATATGACAGCACATATTTCTGGGAAATTTGTATTGATGAACCCAAAATTGAACACTACTACACCAAACAGCCCCCTAGATTTATTAGGGAGGTCACATAGAAAAAACGATATTACTTTGTTAGTGTGACAATTGTTTTTGTTTTCAACACACATTCATTCAGTATGTGATTTTTGTTTTACAAACAAAAAATCGTTTTTCTTTTTCTGAGGTAGCAATTGATTTTTTATCACGCACACTGAAAAATCCCTAGATCATCAAAGGTTCCATCACCAGGCATAAAATTGTTCACTGTTGAGGAACACAATACTCAAAGGCATCGATCAAACCAGAAAGATATCAGACAGGGAGTGACCGTCAAAGGGTACAAGGAGGTGCCTATTCCATTTCTTCTTATCCTTGGAATCAAATATTTCAATGAATATTACGTTTTTAAGTTTTAACAACAAAAAAATGTAGAAGCGCGCTATTTTTGGAAATTATGGTTCCAATGCAAATTTACTGCTGTAAAATTATGATAGTGTAAATTCTGACTTATTTTTGTTTCAAATTTTAGTTTATTTTGTTTGATTGCAGTACAAATGAAGTAAATTAAGGCATGGAACAGAGTAAAATAAAACTCAAAATAAAATTAAATGAGAATTTGCATTTTGTTTTCATTTACACTCCCATACATTTGTACTAAATAGTGCAAATAAATTTGCACTGCAACAAAAAAAAAAACAGCCTTAGTTGCAAAAATTTGCACTATCATGACTTTTTATGTATTTTCCTGGTAGGTTCAGTTTGGAAAGAGTACAAATATAAATATGTAAAGTGCAAATACATACAATATATAAAGTTTTGCACTGTACATATTTATACTCCTTCCAAACTGAGCATTAGCAAACTTCGAGAGTCTACATCATGGTTTTCAATGGTTCTGTGGTAGAATGAATTACCAGAAAGCTCACTAGGTCATTGGCTTTTTGGCTTAATCGGTGGTTTGCTCAGCTCGTGAAGATGGTCCCAAAAAAAAAAAAAAAAACGCCACTGGGTGATTAAATCAACCGAGTTTCCTTCCAATTTAGCCTCGGCTCAATAAGAGTTTTAAACTCAAACGCAAGCATACAACGTGATTCATCGCAAGTTGGTTCAGTTTTTACTTAGCTCTATCTAAAAACTTTTAGATGTTTTTTAAGACTAGAACTAGAAGCCTAGTTAAACTGCTCAACTGAGATGTAATCAGGTTATAAGCTATCAAGTCTAATACGCCAACTAAGTGTTTGTTAGCTGGTTTGTTCAAGCAGAGACAGAGATTCGATTCCAATAAGCAATAACCACCAACTTTGGGGAGGGAGGGTTATTAGTGTGGTGATACGTTATTCAAAAGTCTAACACAAACATATTTTAATTATGATAAATTTTTTAGTTCTCTAAAAATCCTAAAACTCTTTAGTTTATATAAGTTTATGTAGTAGAAATTTTTAGTTAGAATTTAAAATGCAAAATTGTACTATGAACTACGAGGCAAAAAAAAAAAAAAGAAGCTAATCAATGATAAAGTGAGATGTCAAAGGTTACATCTTTAACATTATTTTTAAGTCTTTAATGTGATTAAAAAATGTGAATAAATTAAAAGTAAATAAACCATGTGATGTTTTTAATGTGATTAATTGCTTTATTGATTTATTGTGTATGTAATTGGATTCAATTTAAATTTAAAATGTTGCTAACAACAGTATAATTGAACAGACTTGTGTTTATTTGCAATACATGTAGGTTTGAATCATGCATTCACCAGGGTTTGGCTGGGGGTTATGGGTTTGAGAAATGGGCTATTAGACATATTTATGGGCTGGGCTTGGTTTTTGGTAAAATTTGAATGGCCCAGCCTGAAGCCAGACCCCAAAACAGTATAAAGCCAAGCCCCAAGCCCCGCATGTGACATCTCAATTTATCATTGGTTAACTGGCCAGAGTTACCAACTTTTTTTTTTTTGATATTGCATAGGGATTTTTTCAATTGTATTATAATATGTCTGTAATAAGTAATGTAAAAAAAAAGTATTATAACATGTGGGAAATCACCCCTAAACTATTCGTACCACTGCTGGAAACTGTTGTGTATGGTCGTGGTAAGAAGATCCAAAACATGTTTGGAAGGGTTATGGGCCTTCAGGAATACTCCACCTGATCAACAGATTTGTATCAGGAGGGTCTCTGGGGACTGGGGTTAAGGCCGATTCACACTTACCATCCAACTGGAGCATAGAGCACTTACGTAGCCACATTTGTCCTTACATTCGTTTGAATAAAATTTAGAACAAAAAGAAGAAAATAAAGACATTCATGGTGGGGGCCTTCAGCCTTGAAATGCTTAGAGTACCGACCCCGGCCCATGGTGACAAACAACCCCCAATTCCAAAATCACCCATGTGCTCTACTCTATCATGGGCATGGAGTGCATTATCTTCCACGTCATTGAGTGAGAGAGAGAGAGAGAGATTCTGTTTACTGTGTTCCTTGTTTATTTTTTCTTTGGAGAAGAGTCCAGACTCCAGACCACAGACCCCGCCTCCACCTGTTATCTTCTCGATCACTTCCGATTTGAAAACTCTCCTACTCCTACTAGCTTTCTTTTGCCTTTTGAAAGAGGCTCCTTCATAGTTCTATCTTTGAACTTTATGATGCGCATCACCATGATTGAAAGCTGATCACCTTTTCTTTTCTTTTTTTATCAGAGAAAATAAAAAATAAATAAATTTAAAGAAAAACAGGGCATCAATCCCATCTTAATTACAATCTTACCAACGTGGATGCTGTCAAAGGAACGAGTTTGAGACGTTCGACCACTGCTACTGCTAGTGCCTATTATTTTGTTTCTATATGTGATATAGACGGGGTAGGAGGAGGGGCCCATTAAAATGCAATTTATTAGTCGTGCATTGCGTCAAGGAACTAAGGAAGTTGGTAAGGGTTTGATTCCGATCGAGTTCAAAGCTGTGATCTTGATGACACGATACGATAGTGACGGGACAAAAGTGATTTGTGAGGCCCACAACATGACGGAAACCAATACGTCTGTCGATACGTATCTTGCGTTGTTGGTCTTTGGTCACCGTTGATATTGACAGTGTTACGATCAAAAGTTGACGTCGGTGGATTATTTGCCCTCCACACCGTAACATGAGATCATTCCTCGAATCTGATGAATGGGCTTTCTTTTTGTTGTTATTATTGTACCGTGAATGGAGTCAAGAGTCATGGAACTGGAAGGACTTTACCTTATACCATCTATCATCAGAAATAAAAGCAAAAATAAATAGATTTTGAGGTGAAAGAATCAATAAAGATCCCAACAAAATATCTATCAACGCCCAGAACTAGTGAACTACGAATGCAAAAGGATCGGATCGTATATTCGAATTTGATATGATGATATTATTCATGTCGGATCTGATTCGAATATTCGATCGGATCAGGACTCGATTTAAATTCAAATTCTATGGTAAGTCAGATTTTCAGATCTAATCCGATCTCATTTATTTTTTTAATTAATAAATTATTAACAAAATATATATTAATTTAAATAAAGTAAAATAAATACAAATCCTATATTTATATTTATAAATATATAATATAATATCGGATCGGATAGGGGCTGATTCGAATTCAATCTGAATATCCAAATAAGGGTGATTCAAATTTGATCAAATAGGATTGGATCGGATCCATTTACACCCCTACCCAGAATCCTCATTTTGTAGTTGTACAGAGAAAGCCCTTATCGAAAAATAATAAATAAAACAATATATTTTTTAAAATATGTTGTTGCTCGGTTCAGCAACATTGACAACATTGGAAATCAACATAAAGATCATATCACAAAATTGATCAAAAACCTTAGAGTTCTTTCCCGGGGGTAAAATCTCCGAAGCTTAAATCAGTTAAGATGAGAGATAAAGAGAATTCGAACTTGTAGTATATAAGTAGAGGTGCAATCAAGTCGAGTCAAGCTAAACTTATGTATGTCTTCACTCGGTTTGACTAAAATACCATTATGTTTGAATTCAACTCAAATTCTTTTACCCCATTTAAACTTGATTCAATTAAATATTTGATGGGTTCAAGTTCGGCTGTAAAGCTTGAAAATGAACATATTTTTATATTTTATAAATATATATATATATATATATATATACCTATGTATATAGTATATTCTTAAATTATGTATAATATAAAATATGTATTGTAAAATATATTTTTAAATTCTATAATATGTATCTTATATGTTAATTGAGTCAGGTTTGTAATTGAGCTAGAATTCAAATAACTAATCAAGCATGGCTTGAGACTTGAACTGGGTTAAAATCAAACTTGAATCAAACCTAATTGAACTAAGCTTGAACTATTCAATAAGAGCTGGATTCGATTGTAGCCCTATATACAAAGTGAGTGAATGAGATAAGCCGATGAGTGTACCTATGGGATGTGCACCCAATTTATAGAGGAGGGTGATTGGTTGCATTAAAGCCCTCATCGGCTCATTCCCAACAATATACTTTGCCTTTACTTGGTCATTACATGGTAGTCAGCATGCTATTAATGGTGTTTAGATATCCTACTGATAGAACCATACTCACACATCACTACGGCTACACATCAAGAACATCTCCCATATTTGCATGTTACCGTTTATAACCTTCAACTTAGTGTATTGTGGGTAGGATTCTTGTTGGGAGGAGATCTAGATTTCTATTGATGTGTAGTCGTCTTTGGCACCTCAATGAATTTTCCATTATACTCTGAATAGGCCACGTGGCAATAACCAATTAACCCCATTATTTGCGGTATATCATATATATTTAAAATAGTGATTATCTATCTATCTCTATATATATAGATATATATATATATATATATATATATCTCTATATATATAGCAAGACAGTCCACGTTACTTTGACTCTCCTTGCTCCAAACCCCTTTCTTAATTTTTTTATATTTTAATTCTACATAACTATCCATTAAACCAGTAAGGAAATAATATAGGCTTAACTATTTCTAACAACCATAAAGAAAGAGGGATTTGATTTTCTAATGTTTAGCTAAGTGGCACCATTTCCCCCACTTTCTCCTAAATTATCTATAATTCCTATTTATCTCCTAAATTATCTCTAACTCCTATTTATCTCTTAAATTATCTTGAATGTAGTAGAGAGATTCTCTCCTAAACTAACTCTAATTCCTATTTATCCTCTCCCCCACTTTTATTATAGATCTACCTAAAGAAAGTTCCAATTAAAATTTTTCAGAATTATTTAAATATTATAACAAAATTATATACTAACTTTAAAATATTTATTCAAAACAAAAAATTAATTATAATAGATTTAATTATATTCATATTATTAATAATTCTATGTTTTTACAGAATTCATCATGAAATTACGTAGTAACAATATAAATTATACTTTTACGAATTATTCAATTTAAATGTTATTCAAATAATAAAAACTTAACACTAAAAATAAAACATCTAAATATTTCAGTAACTAAATATCTTAAATAACAAAACATTAAAAATAACTAAATAATTATATAATAAAATATTTAATATTACGTAATAACGTTAAAATAAATAAAATTCAAATAATGAAAAAAATTAAATATTTTACATATTATTTAAATATTTAAATAACCAAATATTTAACATGACTAAATGTTAAATAGTTAACATTTCAGTTGCTTGCCGATCAAATCAACCTGGTCAAGTTGAGAGTTTGCCACCCAAAACCGACTAACCATTAGTGAAAAGCCAACTTGGATTGTATCGGTTTGGGTCTATTTTCGGCTTGTTTTGTTTGCTCAAAAGATTTAAACTTAAAAATTCAATTCAAATTTAATAAATTATAGTGGTATTGTTAAAAAATAAATTAAAAAAAATAATTTTGATATAAGATATTTTAGATTACGAAATATAGGAATTTTCCCACCGAAACTAACCTAACTTGGTTGGATTGGTTCAATTTTGATCGATTTACAAATGGCCAAACTGAAGCTGACCTAACTTGATTGGGTTAGAAAATTATTGAACTAAAACCGATCGAAAATACTAGAAAACCGACCAACTCATCACTCATGTCGAATTCGACCAAATTAATTATTAAATAGTTAAAATATAAATAAATTATATTTTTAAGTAAAAAGTTCATACGTCGCACGAATCCCACTAATATAATAATGTAGAGGTATGTACTCCTATTTAATTGTGGGGGTAAATTTATTAACACGTTTTTATCAAATTTCTGATTAAAGTTATAAAAGTAAACGGAACATGTAAGCGACCAAAGTAGCCTGGTAGTTGTAGTTGGGGTTCGACTCTCGAGCCCATTTAGGGAGGTGTGGGCTTGTGGAGTATATATATAATAGAATAGTGTCATTGTTAGTTGAGCCCCAAATCCATGTCCTCAAATTCCTCTTTTTCTTTTTATAGTTAGAATTGAGTCTATGTAGTAGGTAAGCGTGGAATTGTAGAATTATGGGTTGAAGAGATTAATAGCCCCAATGCGACAAAAATGCCCTTGGGCTTCGAGGTTTCATTTTCATATTCACACCTGAATTTACTTAAGACAATCCTTATAGTTTTATCTATTTACTAAAAATTATCCTTTATTTTGCAGTTTATTAAGACGCCCCCTGTAATTTGTAATTATTTTACTTGTTTAGCCCTTTGAAACTTTTGTATTTTCATTTGAATGGCGATTTGACCTCTCAAAAGTTTTCATGTCACGTATTATGTGGTTGCAAAAAGTGTGGGTCATCTCAGAACACACCACACTAGCATGTTGCATTCCATAACCATGGTTCTATAACCCACTATGCATTATGTAGGTTGTAGCCTGGTCTATTCTGGGATGAAACAAAACAAATGATATATTTTGCATTATGGTGTATTCTTAACAGAATATGTTAATGTGTAATACATATATAACATAAATTGATGTCAATATCATTGATCATGCATTTTTAATGTGTATAAGTCACATTTTACAATTAATCAAAATAAATTATAAAATTTATTTATTGAAATAAAGCATCATAAAGTCAATATTGTTTTAAAAAACTGGCTTAAAGGTCGAATCATTTTTCCCACTAGGTCATGGGTCACTGGTTCGACCATCCAAAATGGGTCTAACCATATATATGTGTGTGTGTAAACATGTATTTTATCAATAAATAATGTATAATTATATTCTTCTACATGTAATATATGTATTATTTCATATTTAATTTATATTCTTAATTCAGTTTTTTATTTTTTATTTGCAAAAAACATTACTTTTTTTTAGTAGATTCAGACCCAAAATTATGATCTGGTGATGGTTTGAACTAGGGCCAACAAATCATATTCAAATCAGAACCAACAAAACCTGAATCCGATCCAATTTATTGAAAACTTGCATCCAAACCCGATCGGATTTGAAGACCTCACATTCGAATTTGAATCCTAATGGACTTGGATTAGATTTGAATTTAATTTGACTCTGCTTTAATTTTTTAAAATACAACAAAATAAAAAGTTAATTACCTTTTCAACTTTTATATATAATAAATTAATATAAATATAACATACTGAATTTATTATATATATAAATTCATATATAATATAATATATAAAAATGTATTTTTATAATTTCAAATATAATTATATAAAATTTAAATATTAAAATCAATAAATATTATAATATATTCAAATTTAGATTTTAATCGGTTTAGATTGAGTCAAATCCGAATCCTATCCAATTATTAATCTGATGTGTACTGCAAATTCTGAATTCGGTATGATTATTAATCGAATGTAGATAGCAAAATCTGAATTTGATCTAATTACATAAATAAAACATCCAAATCTGAGATAAATGGATCAGATGTTGGATTGGGCTGTGGAGTTTTGGGTTTAATAATATAAGTAAAACACCACATAAAACAATTAAACATAAAAAAATAATATAAGAAAATGTAATAAAATAATTGTTAAAAATTATTAAAGGTAATAAAAATAATTTAAAAAAAAGATTAATTATTATTATTATATATATAATTTAATTTCAGTATTGTTGAAGGAAGATTTGGCCCGACCTTTTGACCACTCAACACGTGGCAAAAGCAACAGCTCGGCACGGCAGTACGCTCAAGGCGTGAGCTCCGAGAGGAGGAACCAGCGGTCCGAGCTCCCCAAAAGGAGCCCGAACTCTCCCTTTGACCCCGAGCCTTATGAGGAGTGCAAAGGGCAACAACCTAAACTGGCCCACCCCAGGGCAGTTCGGGCCACACCTCTATCCGAACTCAAGACTTCACCTCACACACCACTCCAGCACTTCGTCTCCAGGCCGCCGAACTGAACAACCGTACCTGACCTGACACCAAAGGAGTCCGTATCCTGAGGCGGCGCACCTGACTGACTTAGGATCTAATGCTTGACAGCCGCACTTCAACGACCACCTGCCACCGCCACCTCCAGTCACAGAGACGGCTCCGACAAAGAGAGCAGTGGCGGTTGTTTGCCCCAGCAGAGGTGATGACACCCGAACTGGCAGAAGTGCAGAGGTAATGATACCCGACCTGACAGGAACTTGGGAGTGAGTGCGCGAAGTGGTTATAAAAGTCTCTCTTCCCGCCAAAAATGAGGTACGTGATAACTTTGCGCCATCTGGTTTTTTGTCTTGCCTTTAAGGAAATACTAATTTGAGCTTCGGAGCACTCTCACCGGGTTCCTCCCTGGAGATTACTCGTTTTCTTCCCCGTTTCAGGCACCTTTTGCTCCAACCAAAAACAAAATCGTTGATAGCTAGGACTGACTGGATTGCGCTACATAAAGCACTAAGTACTCACTAAATAAAAAATATAACAAATAATAGGAATGAGAAGCACGAAATCAAAAATAAAAAGTAGGAGAGATGTGGTACGTTCCGGAAGAAGAGGAATTGGTGTGGCTGGGCTTGAACGAGATTTTGTGTTCCAGAACTAGCAATAACTCATTCTGGAACGAGCCACACCCCTTAAAGGACGTAATTTAACATGGCTCATTTCAGAAAAAAGCTGAAAACACAGCAGAATCACCCGGCTGAACACCGCCTAAAAGGTTGATAAGAAAAGAGAATGATTTATGTTATTTTTGAATAAAAAAACTTGGACCAATGCCCCTTCATGTTTTCAACACGCCATAAGGAATTATCCGATTATGTGACCATTACCATATGAAAATACCAGTGGTTACATATCCAAATTATAGAGAACATTTTAGGAATATGAAAAATAAAGGGTATATTTTAATAAATATATAACTATAGGGTGTCTAAGTAAATTTGGTGAAAGAAAACCCTCTCCACCCCTCTTTACCCGGACGTGGTTGGAAATTTGGTATAATTGCCCTTACTCTCTCTCTTTATAAATTCTCTGAAGGGGCCTTGGTGCATGGTCCTTGGACAACTAAGACAAGGTACATTTTTGTCTGTGTAAAATCTGAACCAGCTCTGGGAATTTGACCAGGTTGAAGCTGGTTTTGCCCAATTTTGACCAGCGAGACCGTGAATGTTGTTTCTCACTCGTGTTTGGTCCGATTTGACGGAGCAAATTTGGTAATTTGCATATCATATTCTATTGACCAAAATACCTTCTGAAAATGCATCCCTTACTTTGTAAGGGGCGGGTCTGCTAGTCAGACGCTTAGTTTAATAAGGTTGGAAAAATTAAATAACGAATATTTGTACATGGAAAATTGGCTTATTGCACAAAATGGCCCCACATATTCCTCTTGATATCTTTTATAGATAGGATAAGTTTGTATTCAGCTTCCATCTTGACTTCAAAGGTGTTTTATAGGCAAGCGTCACCCATAAGTTGAAAGCTGAAAATGCCTGCTTTTCTTAAATCATTTTTTATTGGATTTTGATTTCTTAATTATTTGGCAAGAAAAAAAATAAAACATTTCTTATTGGATTTTGATTTCTTAATTAGGTAGTTTCAAGCGAGACACAGTTTCGAGCCCTATTATCGGTTCTCACCACTTTTAAAAAGAGATTAATGTTTGTACTATGCTAAGGAAAATTGAAATACAGCCCTTATGGAGACAAAATTGAGTGATTCAATACCAATACATACATACATACATAATATAATATAATATTTTTAGTATGGGCTGATTGACCAATGCGAGTTAGGCCTAAGTTTGAATCCAATCTGAATGCATCAAATTTTAGTGTGAGCTAAACTCAACTTAAATAATCAGCTCTTTATCTCAGACTCGAATTTTAGGCCCAATTCTTGGGGTTGAGCTCGGGTTAAGCTAAAGCATGGCCCTACATACCCAACTTGCATCCCTATCATAAATTATCGTCATTATCTAAGTCTTGTCTCAATTTTAGGGGATAAACTACATGAATCCTATTCTGCCATTCCATTATATTCAATGCCATATTGAGTAGGGGCATAATTGAGCATTCCTGCACTAGGAGCATAATTGAGCCAATTGAACTTAAAAGTTCAAAATTCAAATCTTAACTTGAGCTCGATTTAGTTTCGAGTTTCCTACTAAAACTCAACTTGAGTCAATACTCGACATACTTCAATATCCATTTGACTCAATCCGACTATAAGTTTTAAAATTTATTTGTTTTATATTATAAATAAATTAATATTTATTTATAGTGTAATTAAAAATATATTAAAATTAATAGGGTATTATATGCTTGATTAGGTCCATGAATTAATCGAGCTTACTATTCTGAAGCTCAAATTCCATTCGACTAATTACACCCATGTCTTACACTGCCAGTCCCAAATCAAGATAATAGAAGAAGGTTACATCAGATTGACAGTAAACAGTAAAACCTTTGTCGAACTCTTATGATCAAAGACGCCGAATTATCAAGGTCATTTATAATTAATAGTATATAACATATTTTTTTTCAAATTATCAATAGCATTTAACATCCAAAGTTTGGTCTAATACTGGGAATTCAACAGAAAAAAAAAATACATATATATTCAAATAGGAAGCCCCAAGACCCATCCTACGGTCCCAGCAGAATCTATATGAAGGCTCGACTTGAAGGATATTAGGTACCAACAGGAAAGCCAACAGGTGGTGACTGGAGAGAACAAATATTAATGATGTTTTGCAATAAAGAAAACATAAATGTCCAACTCCAACAACTTCCACATCATTGGAGCAGTGGTGATGTTGGGATGAGCCCAGGAGCCAGCCCATATCCATGTCCATGACCATGAGATGGTTAATTTCACCACATAATGCATATCATTCATAAGATGATAAGGTGTCCCCAGTGAAATAAATAAAGCTAGATAGGAAACAGATTCCACAGTGACATTAGAATAACAGCCTCTAGACCAACAAGTACGCATATCTAATCAGACTCATTATTTAAAGGTTTTTGATATTCTTTTGAGGGAGAGGTGGTGGGGCCTACAGTACTAAGAGCAATGGTTTTTTTTTTTTTGTCAGTCTTGGATGCATGGACATTAAGGAAAGATTTTACGGGGATACGTGATAATAGGTATTAGGGTTTTTAGGTTGGTTTGTTTTATTTTGGGAATTGGGCTTTTGTGTCTTGTATTCATCATTCATCTCCTCTTATTATATGCCTGATTTCTAAGCTCAATATCTAATAATTATTTACACAGAAAACAGTAAATTATAATAAATTAAAGGTAACTCTTTAGGCCAACTTTGTTTTCTAATTCCAGTTTAAGGCAAAAATTTTAAAAAATGCATAATTTGTTTTGGAAATTATATAAATAACACCATAAAAAATGACACTCTCTTGAATATTTAAAAGTTTGAATAATGACCTAGAGCGAAATTAAAGCTAAAAAGTTGGCCTAAATTGTAATTTCCCTAGATTTGTTAAAGGATGATGTTATTTTTGGAGAAGAGCGGAGGCAGGTGGGGAGGGATCTTTGAACAGTCCAATGCAATTCTGGAATTGTGTACATGTCCCATCTCCTATGGGCAGTGGCTGTCTGTACTCCAATGTTCACATTCTGCGCATGTTAGAGATTCTCCGCCACCTCGAAAATCCAAGTTAACCCCATATTACTTTCTGAATTCTGATTTGCTGCCGTTTCTAGCAAATTCGAACTACTGCTGGTTGTTACTAGTCCGAATTTGCTACATATAATTGTTGTACACATGGCGTGTGAATCTGTTCGAAAATCCTGTGTATCCCGCACGTGCGAGATTAAATTGGATTCAAAATGGAGAGTCGTGACTCATGAGAAATTCCGAAATTTTTTCTTGCTTCATGAAGAACAGAGTTACAGAGGGTGCTAAATTGAAACTCTCAAAGTCTCTTCCCAATGTCGTCAAGGGAGAATTTCTGTTTACCACAACTGGAACTCGCTGATTCTAGAGTGCAGAAGCTTTAAGAGAAAAATGGAGATGAGGGATGGATTAAACAGAAACCTGACAGGTTTCCCTGCAAGAGTCTTGTATTTCCGCCAGTATTGGCTACGAGAAAAAAGCCAGACTCCTTGAATCATGAAAACCAAGACACCGACGTGTAAGTGTTATCGAGCCTGTTTCGTGTTCTTGTTACTCCGAAACAGCCCCTTGAAATCTGCACCCATGGCTAGACCTGTTAATGGCCGGGTAGTCCGACCGGCTGGCCTGGCCCAATCTAAGTGGCTTACACAAGATTTCAGATCCGTGGGTTCGAGCCTAAAACATCAGGCCCAATTTTTTTGGGCTGGGTTTGGGCTTTCTCAAAAAAACCTAAGTTCGAGTCTGACTTAATAATGTATTATATTAATAAAATATATTTTATATAATAAAAAAGTGTATATAATATATTTTCTTCTTTTTTTCAAGTAATAATGAGATTTTTCATTATTTTTTTTAAGTTTTTAGGTCTTTTAGTACAAATAAAACAGCTTTTAATTGAATTAAAACGGAAATTTTCTTTTTTTTTTTCCAAATTTCTAACCGGGCTTGAGTTCGGGCTCAAGCTTCGGGCTTTATATGAGGGTCGGGCTTAGGCTCGGGCCTGAACATATTCTATTAATGTAGAGGCAAAGCCCGGCTCGGCCCGTCAACAAGTTTACCCATGGCTACCCATGGCCATGGCCATGGTGAACATCCAGAAAATACATGCATGAATGCTTAAGCATTGGCAACAATTTGCATTGGGAATGAGCTTTACGACAGTCATAAAATGAGGAGAAGAGGCGGGGGTGGCCAGTGTTGCGCACTGATTGTGCATGTAGCAATTTTAGGGACTGTTTGGTAATTCTTTTTTAGAAGATCTTCTAGTAGCTCTGACAGTCAAAAGAGGCATTGAGATTGTTGGGAAATAGGGATCACGAAAACTTGGAGGATAAGCTCTGAGGCGTGTCTAAAGACATTGTCTTTAAAACGTTATTTAACCCCACTCAAATTTATTGAGTTTGTTGTTGGGTTACAAGCAAATTCATTCCCATTATACAAACAGAGCCTTATGTGATAGTCTACAACCAGAAAAGTTGAAGATTCTCTGAATAAACCTTATATGAGACAATAGCAGATCAAACAAAGAGAGAGATAATAGTGATTTTTGAAAAGCTTGTATGTGCATTTGTTTGATTCATGCTCCTTAAATAATTTTTGCAGAATTATGGAGCAGAGGAAAGTGTTGGTTTAGAAATGGCTCATTGAACAGTCAAAATTTCAAACATTGTGACTATTAAAAATGTAATTAACAATTAATGGCTGTTAAAATTGAATAGTGTCTCTTGATCACACCTGATATGTTGTGCAATAGCAAGCCTCCATACTCTCATCTTTATTTCTAAGGAGTGTAAAAAAGCTCTTATTTAAAAAACTCAAACAAATTTTGTAATTTTCCAATATGGAACAAGTTGGAAATTGGTTTTTGTAAGAGTTTCCAAAACATGTGTGTAGGTGTTTTTTTCAATGAATTTGATCAATCAAACCCCATTGGATTGATGAGATTAAAATCCAACACTTTTGCAGTAAGATCTTAGTAGCCTGAAATCCATTTGGTTAAAGTGTGTCTTTCTGCACGAAGACGAATAGAAAAAAAAACGCAAAAGCTCCATTTGGAGCTCCCCAAAAATTGTCCAATTTGGGCTTCTCATGTCTTTTCGGTGTGTAGGCTTTTGGCGGGTAGGCCGAATTACGGTCTGCTGGGTTTGTAAATAGTTGTTAGACTGCACGAAAAGACGTGCCAAACAAGGCCATAGTATTTGGACTCAAATCTATTTCGGTATAATGTGTTTCTAGTAGAGGTGTAATGTGGTGGGCCGTGCCGCTTGACACGGACCCCTCAAAAAGGGAAGCCCAATGTGATCCACTCATGTTGTGCTGGGCCACGGGCCGGGCCATTGGTAGCATGATTTTTTTTAGAATAATAAAAGGTAATTAAAAAGTTAAAAGAAATTAATAATTTAGACAATAAATTAAAAAATCTTATAATTTTATTCCATATGAAATTTGATGTATGCAATTGTTTTATATGAAATAATAAAATAATTTTGAAAAAAAAATAATAAAATTGGAATAAAAAATTAAAATATATGCATATATTAATATATTATTTATGTATATGTGGGCCATGTTGGGCTGCTGGGCTGCTATGTGAACCATATCGTGCTAGCCTGCAGACCTCAAAACCCAAGTCTAACACACCCCAGGGGTACAGACCGGGCTGTGACATGATCGGTTGCTATAGTGACTAAGTCATACCAAGCAAGGCCCATATTGTGCCAAGTCATGTCAGCCATTAGGTAGCATAGTCCACTTTACAGCTCTAACTTTCGGCAGCATATATTTTCCCTTATGCTCCAATTGGGAATGATGCAAATATGAAGAATGTAAAATGGTTCATTTAAATGCAAAGTTGGATTAATTTTGCATTGACAAATAAATTTATCTTCTTACCAAACAAATTTTTAGCTATAATGGATGCAAACATGAATTCCAATAAAATTTGTCTTTTTTATAACAAAAGCCCACATTGAATGTAAATTTACTTATTTTTAATTGATATGCATTTACATATCGTTTTGAATATAAATATACTTTGAAAAATGTATTTTTTATCATTTGTTAATGCATAATTGTATTATTGCCAAACACTGGCAAACCTGAATTAGAATACATATTTACCCTGAACCGGGGTTTACACTCCCTCTATTTACATCCTTTTCCAAATGAAGCCTTTAATACAAAATACAAGATTTATAGTCTACAAATTTGTATTTGTACTCCTTCCAAGTGATGCTTAAAAGGAATGACTGATTGACATGAGAAATTTAGAAGAGCTTTGACCAATCAATCGAACCGCCCCCTCCCATACCCTAGTTACAGCAGAGTTTGATGCAAGTGTTGATTCCAATTAACCAGATAAATTACTGAGAGGGTGTTTTGATTTGTAATTGTGTTTATACTTGATTTAAGCATTTGAAAGTAATCAATAAAACTGTGTTGTAAAAGTGTCAATTAATGAGGCGGTGTTTATCGAATATTATAATTATTTATTGTTGTTTAATAGACACAATTGCACACAACCAAAATAGAATTTTAGTTTGATAAAGTAAAAAATGCATATGTGTCACTTACATTTATGTGGAAACTTGTCCACAAAATCACGAAATCAAACACCCTTCACCTTTAGTTTGATTATGTGGACACTAGTGGATAGGGGTGTAAATCTGATGGTTTGGGTAAAATTTAAGTTCAACCCAAGTCCAACCGTAAGAATTGAGGCTTGTGCCCGAATTATTTGATTTGGGTCCATTCCGAATTAAAATCTGATGCATTTAAGTTGGTCTTAATTCCGAATTGGATTCATATTTATCAATAAACTCAAACTAAAATTTAATATAGATGTATATTTATATATATATATAATTTATAAATAAAAATACATATTTGTATGTACATAATCAATCTGACCACGGGTTGGATTCAATCTACCTAATTAGAGTCGACCCAGTAAAAAAAAAAAAAAAAAAGCGTAAAGTTTTGAGCTCAGCCCAAAGGCTAAAATCCATCCCAAGCTTAGGCAGTGTAAAATTGCGTGTTGGGTCGTTAGGCTTTGGTTGGGCATGCCGCATGCCCAAGTTGCACCCCTTGGTAGAGTAGTGGGAGTGGATCCAAACCCTAGAAAAAGGGAAGTGTTGGACAGCATTCTTATATAACATGTCATAGTTGGCTCACCCGACTACCCGACGCTGAAGTACTCTTTACTAGTGACTTGTTAGAATAAAAAAAAGGTAAAATATAAAAATCTCACCTGAATTTTCTGACAATCAAAATATCTCCTCTAAAAGTTTTATTTTTGACAAAACAAGCAAGTTGTAATTGCATGTTTTTTTCAATATTATTATTGAAGAAGTTTTTGTGGAAATGAATTCTCAGTGGAGGTTTTTAGAATTGTCAGAACATGAGGGGAGGTTTTTATATTTTACATATAAAAAATGACCACGTGGTATATAGGCATTATTTTTATTGAAGCTTGCCACATGTAAAATTTGGAGTCGAATAGGAGGGAAGAGGCTTTGAGCTAAATATTTCCATATGCCACGTCGCTAATTCTTTGGCCATGTTTTACCAGTGTGGCTATTCCAGCGGAAGCCGGTTACGGTTAGCAATCCAAACGTAATCAGCTATACTGCACTATTGCTCGCTATCGGCGCATTTTAGAACTAAGCCCATAAAATCAAAAAAAGCTGCTGTAAGCCTGAAACAGAGACAGAATTCTATCCAAAATCATAAATCAGAGGCAAATTAGAATAATGAGTGGTATCCGGGGATCGATCAGAATCAGATCAACCACTTTAGAATTTAGATGTATATATATATATATATTTATTATCTTATAACTGAAATTACAGACAGCAGGAGAGGCATGTGCCTGCCATGTATGTGGCCTCAGCCTCGGTCTCTCTCTTTAACATCCGGCGCATGTTAAAGTGAGGATATGAGTTTTTAAATAATAATTTTCCGAGGGCAAAAAGCCAACAAAAGCTGAGACAACCCAAGCACGTGACCTGTCGAAGAAATTACCTGCCTCCTTTTTTCTCTCTCTCTCTCTGTTTTTTGGACAAACTTCCTTTCTCTCTGTCTTTCAGTCCAATCACTCTCTGGCAAGATTTTAGAAAAGATTAACGAAAATCAGAAACTAAAAAGGAAGAAAATTTAAAGGAAATAAGGAATCCCGCATTCTATTTTTTATTAATTTTGAAATTAAAATTTGAGAGATTTTTATCTCTTTCTTTTTAATTTTTTCGCTTGTACCGCATCTGTGTCTGTGTCGATTTTGGCCTTTTGTATTGGCTTTTCCGTGTTTGGTAGTGTGCGTTTTTCGCTTTTCTCTGATGGGATGAGAGAAGAGGATATGGGAGAATCGCAGAAGATGAACAGGGCAGGGATTAAAACCAACAATATACTCACAAGGAATACGTGGGGATCGGTTAAAATGGATAGAAATCACACCCAGCATTCTCCAATCTCTAGGATTTCAGAATTTCACAGATGATGGGCGCTTTGCTTGCTTCGTTGCTACCTTCCTTCTCTCTAAAAAATTCTCTTTCTTTTCTCCTTTGTTTCTGTCGAAATGGTGCTGAGACTGAGGAGTTTGATTGCAATCAATGTTTCTTACTCGTTTCTTCGTATCTGACCTCGGAATTTCTTGGGACTGTGCTTTTGGCATCTCGGCTCTGATCTGGAGCTGTTTCTGGCAGAGTTTCTTTGGGAAAGTTATTTTTCTTTTCGTCTGCTCCCTACTGAAATGGTGGTTTTGGGAGTGAATTTCGTCCCGGTTACGAATTCTTATGCGAGTAACGGAGGTTCTGGCACAGGGGTGTCGACCGTGATAGGATGGTGACAGAACACGTTTGAAGAAAAAAAGGCGAAGAGGATATTTTCCTTTTATAGAAATGTGGGTTTTGCATCTGCGTTCGGATTGAGATCTCTTTCATGGTGCTTGTTCGCTTTGTGCTGATGTTATGGTTGTTCTATGGATCTAATTTCAGGTGACATGGCTTCTTTAGTTGGTTTTGGTGGTTTTTCCATATCAGTTCTGGTTGTGAGAAGAGTGTGAGTGTATCTCAGCGCTGAAAACAGAGCATGGAAAGGAATTTAGTTTTCTGGGGAGTTGGTTTAGTACTCCTAGTCCTGGCATGGATGGAGGGGTCCGCTGCTACTCTTTCTCCGTCTGGTGTAAACTATGAAGGTCTGTAGATCTTGGCCTTCTTTTGTTTTTTGTTTTTTATTTTTTAATCCCTCTAGTAAATTGTTCTTCTCTGCCAGTGAACAGAATAGCTACTAAAAATAATAATCGATCAAAGAAATGGAGTAACAGGAGCCAACCGGATTTATTCGGTGAAAACTAAAAAGACTTCTTTGCGTTTCATTTCTTAATATTATTTGCCTTCTTGTAAATATCTCTGATTTACCTTTCTTTCTGGTAGCCCATTGACAAGCAAACCTATCCGGATTCTGGAAATGACTACATTTTAGCAGTTTTAGAGTCTTGTGAATGTTTTACCCAGAAACATCCACCGTACTTTATTACCTGCTTTAATACCGGTGAAGCTTTCTATTACTCGTCCTTTGATCAGGGGGTATAAAAATAGATATAGTAAAAGAAAATAGAAGGAACAATGAATCATCCTAATCTGCTCTTACCTTTTTCTTCTTTTGATCCAAATGCAGTTGTAGCCTTGATGGCCATTAAAAATGATCTAAATGACCCATACAACGTATTGGAGAACTGGGATATTAACTCGGTAGATCCTTGTAGTTGGAGGATGGTTACCTGCTCTGCTGATGGCTATGTGTCCGCTCTGTAAGATTCTTTTAGCCCTTTTATCTCTTACATGGTTTAAATATGTAACCTCTGAGTATTAACTAGAAATGATAACCATTGACATTAACCCCTTTTCGGTTCATAACTCATTCGTTTCAACTTCTTTTAATTTTTCAATCAGAGGACTACCTAGTCAAAGCTTGTCCGGGACATTATCTCCAGGAATTGGAAATCTTAGTAACCTGCAAACTGTGTAAGTTGAAGCTGCCTTCTTCTATATACATATATATATATATATATATATATATATATATGTATATATATATATGATAGGATAGTTGGGTGGTTTATTGGTCATTGGTTGGTAAAGATGGTGGTGGGGTGGTGGCATTCACTTATTTATGAAAGAATTTTGAACATTTTATGCAGGTTGCTGCAGAACAATGCCATATCTGGCCCCATTCCTGCTGATATAGGAAAGCTGGAGAAGCTACAAACACTTGATCTCTCAAACAATAAGTTCAGTGGTGTAATACCAAGTTCTTTGGGGAACCTTAAGAACCTTAATTATCTGTAAGTTTGGAGAACAGTCTGTCTTTAATCTTATTTCCATTTTCTGAATTCTAATCAGTGAAACTGTTTTATGTTTGACTTATTTTCTAAACTCTTTTTAGATTAAAGCTATCTTTTTTTTCCTTCTTGCTAATTCTTTTTCTTAGAGACAAGCTAATGGTCACTTGTGTTTTCTGGCCTTTTAAACAAGTCAGGCGGTTGAATAATAACAGTCTTTCTGGATCCTGCCCTGAGTCTCTGTCCAATGTGGAAGGTCTCACCCTCGTGTATGTCTATATCCTCTCACTTGTTCTTGTTTTCTCTAAGTTAACAATTAATTGTTTTTATATTTATTCATAAACCTGTAAATTTACTGGTTTAAGTGAACTCTGACTGTAGGGACCTTTCCTATAACAATCTAAGTGGTTCCTTGCCAAAAATATCCGCCAGAACTTTCAAGTATGATTTTCTTTTTCTCATTCTCTTGATTTTTCCATTTTTGGAGTTATGTTTGATTTTTAACGTTATCAATTTATATCCTTCTTTAGAATTATTGGGAACCCTTTAATTTGTGGACCAAACGCTGAAAACAACTGTTCTGCTGTGTCACCAGAGCCACTTTCATTTCCACCAGATGCTCTAAGAGGTATATATGTACCTAATCAACTAGTTAAGATTACTTTGATCACTTGAATAGGATGAATATCTAAGCTATAGGCATGTTGGGTTTCCCAGCTCAATCAGAACCTGGAGGAGCAAAAAGCCACCATGTGGCTATTGCATTTGGGGCAAGCACTGGGTCAGTTTCTCTTATCATCATTGCTGTTGGGTTGCTTCTCTGGTGGCGGCACAGACACAACCAGCAGATTTTCTTTGATGTTAATGGTTAGTACCTCTTCCTATTCAGGATACTATTTCCAGGATGATTTCTTCTATCTGCATGTAGATACGATAGTTAGAAGGTATTGAAGCTAGTTAATCTTTCTTAGTGGATTCTAGTATTTCAGTTGGTGAGTTACATTGCTGATAGGGTCATATCCCTAGACATGCTCTGACTGATCTATGAACCCTTGTTTTAATCATTGGCTGAGTTTTTTAAACTATAGTTTGGACCATAAATTTGGAAATTGGGGTTCTTCTGATTGGTTTGCATTTTAGCTATATTTGCACCATTAGGTGGTTGACCAATTAAAAGATAAAGTCATTAAAAAAGTGGTGTGGAGTCCATTAAGGAAGCTGATCCTTGATGTGCCACATGACAATACAGGAGTTGTGCATGGAAGTACCAACACAGGGATATAAAATTGTAGATTTTTTTTGATAGATATATAAAATTCTAGATTTCACATAAACATCTTGTAGGCCAGAAATATATAGTGATCAAGAATGAAGCAACATATCATGGGGCAATTTCAAAACCTTTGTTGTGGTTTTTTAGGTCTTTTAAATGAGTGGTGGATAGGATGCTGATTTTGATCCAGGGGATCTTGTCCTGTACCTATTTGATGGCTACTTGATACATAAAGTGTGCATGGCTTAGTATTTGATGTCTTCTCATATAAGATTTTATTTATTTATTTTTTCAATGGCCAACTCTTCAACCATGCTGATAAGACTTTATTTATCTTAAGAACTTACTTTTCTCTGTGTATATCTGTGCACATTGTGCCTGCATTTCTCAGCTAAAATGTTTCATGGCAGATCAATATGATCCAGAGGTTTGTTTGGGCCACTTGAAGAGGTACTCGTTTAAGGAACTCCGATCAGCAACTGACCATTTCAACTCAAAGAACATTCTAGGAAGGGGTGGCTCTGGAATTGTTTACAAGGGTTGCTTGCAAGATGGGACTCTTGTGGCTGTCAAAAGATTGAAAGACTACAATACAGCTGGTGGTGAAGTCCAATTCCAGACAGAAGTTGAGATGATAAGCCTGGCTGTCCATCGGAATCTCCTTCGACTTTGTGGGTTCTGTATGACACAGAATGAAAGGCTTCTCGTCTATCCTTATATGCCAAATGGAAGTGTTGCTTCTCGATTAAGAGGTGAGCAAATTTGGCATCTTGGAGTTTGCATTACTTGGTGTCTTCCTCAGTCTTATGCTTGAACCTTCAAATTGCTACAAGATCTGCAACATCAAATGACATTGGTCATTTGCTATTTATCAAGTTTGTCCTCCTACTCAGATGGGGCCAACTGTTTTTGTGTGTCATGGTGGTAAAATTTGGCTTTTTGACAACTTTTGGTTTGAGTGTGTTATACACACCTCCTTGGATAAAAAACAGTCTCTGCATTTAAGAAAAGGTCTCAACTCATTAACCAAAAAAAAATGAAAGAAAAGGTCCAAACTCAACTGCATTCTTAAAAGAATATACTTCATACCTCTTTCTGACAATTTATTTATTTTCTATAAATACATGTAATTATTTTATTGTTTACTAAACTTGTGATTTACCCTGGTAAACTAAGTAGCTATGCAAAATTTTTGTAGCTAAACAGTGGCTGATTTCTGATTGCATCATTTCAATATCTTTATTGCTAGAGTGAATATTCAGTTTCTCAACCTTCTATTTTCAGTAATCCTTACTAACGAGCCTTATCTGTACTTTTAACAAATTATTTAAATTCTCTTTGATTGTATGTAATGTATGTTCTTTTCCCATCCCAGATCACATCAATGGAAAGCCAGCTTTGGACTGGTCAAGACGAAAGAGGATAGCACTAGGGACTGCAAGGGGGCTACTGTATTTGCATGAACAGTGTGACCCAAAAATTATTCACCGTGATGTGAAGGCAGCTAACATTCTGCTTGATGAAGACTTTGAAGCAGTTGTTGGAGATTTTGGGTTGGCAAAGCTCTTGGATCACCGGGATTCTCATGTTACCACAGCTGTCCGTGGCACTGTTGGTCACATAGCTCCTGAGTACTTATCAACAGGCCAGTCATCAGAAAAAACAGATGTATTTGGTTTTGGCATCTTGCTCCTTGAGCTTATTACAGGTCAGAAGGCTTTGGATTTTGGACGGGTGGCAAACCAGAAAGGAGTAATGCTTGATTGGGTACTCTCTCTCTCTCTCTCTCTCTCTCTCTCTCTATATATATATATATATATGAATCTATCTTGTTGGCTGCCTCATCGCCATGGAAAATTATCCTATACATTATTGTACTGCATTTTTTTGAGCCAAAATATTTTTGGGGTCTTAAAGCTGGATTCTAATGAATGGCTGATCTCACGTCCCTAGAATGTGCAACCTTTTATTAGTGACTGAGGGGTTCTGAGGATTATGGTCCTTAGCATCTAAACTTTTCAAAAAATGTGCCTCAGGTTGAACAATCTGAGTAAATTTAGATGCTGCAGAGCAGCCCCAAGTGGACTAATTAGAGTTCCTTAATGTTGGAGACTTGGACTTTGAAGACGTGTGAATTTGAGGAATTTTCAAAACTTTCCAAACGCATCAAAAGACCTGAGCATATAGGCTATTGCTTTGTCTTCATTAATGTCCTCTCAAACAGTGTTGTCTATATGTTCCACAGGTGAAGAAGCTTCATCAAGAGGGAAAGCTCAATCAAATGGTAGATAAGTGTCTGAATAACAATTTTGATAGAGTTGAGTTAGAGGAGATGGTTCAGGTGGCTCTTTTGTGTACGCAGTTCCATCCTTCGCAGCGTCCAAAAATGTGTGAAGTGTTAAGGATGTTGGAAGGCGATGGCCTAGCAGAGAAGTGGGAAGCCTCGCAGAAGGTTGAGACACCGAGATTCCGGTCGTCTGAAACCATGCCTCAGAGATACTCAGACTTCATAGAGGAATCCTCACTTGTTGTAGAAGCAATGGAGCTCTCTGGTCCGAGGTGACACGTGTCAATTTGTTATGAACGCATCCGTTGTGTATCACAAATTGAAGAGTTATTCAAATGCAAATATATGATTGGTGTTCATAGCTGTTGAGAGTGCTTGTATTCATCTGTACAAAAAGGAATACTCCATCTTTTGTACTAGCATCCATCCCGTCCTCTTCTCAGAAAACTGGGTTGGGCTGGTTGAGCTTTTTGCTAGAAAATTTTGGTGTTGCATATTGTGAAGTAACTCTTAATTACTGGTTTGATCTCTTTCTCTCTCTCTCCCCATTGCCACTACCGCACGGTTTCATGGGTTTGTCTATGACGATTTGAAAAAATTTAAACAAAGCACACTGCTTGATGTCTGCCAAAGTTTGTTGAAAAGGGTGGAAAGTACAGGAAGACTACTTTGCCATGAATATTGATTGGAGCTTCGTGGCAAGCATGGATGGGCCTCGACACTGGACATTGGACAGCCATGGATGAGGTGTCCCTCTTTGTTTTTCTCTGTTAAAATAAGGGCGGGGAGAGCAAAAAGGACGGCTCAGGAATGTCCTTTTGCGGGTCACAGACCTCTGTAAAGACTATTTCACGGAATAGACCAAACCAAGGAAATGGCAGTGGCTTGGGTCTTGGCCCCGATAAGTTGTCAATCTGTCCCGTATTTGCATCACCCACGATTCCATGGGTCCCATCTTGATTATCATCTGGATCCCAGAATCATTTTCATGTCTCATCTAGATTGTGGGTTTTCTTCTTTGTGAGTTTTCTTCTTTGGACGCTAGTGTTGTTGAGGCCCTAAAAATATTGATCCATGAGCCCACGAGGCCATGACATTCGGATTTGGTCCAATATGAGTCCATTACATTTTATCCAGATTCAATCTAATCCGATGAATAATTTGGATCAGTCCAATCAATTTCTGGACCATGGTTTTAAAGAACGACTCGGAAATGAAATCATTTTAGCTATCGGTTTTTGGGTTGATGATTTGACTGTCTGTTTTGAATGGATGGCCTGTTCTGACAAAAAAATTAAAAATAAAAATGTCCAAAAACCGTTGAACACATCAGCGGTTCGATCGTTCGAGTCAACAGGTTATTGACCGATTCAATAGTTTTTGGCCAAGGATTGGGTTTGGGGTAAAACAAAACCGATTGCTTGGATGGTTCCTAGGTCCAACCATCCGGGTCAACAGCGGTTCAAAAACCATGGTCTGGACTGTTCAATCTATTCAAATTGGTTTTAACTTAAAAGAGTAAATTTCTTAAACTATCCTTATGGTTTAGTTAATTGACACTCTACCCTTACTGTTTACATATTGTCTAAGAGTACCTTTAGGCTCCCTTACCATTAACTTTCTGTCATGTTCCATCACCTAATTGATATATTTTCCAAAATTTCTTCAAATACCCTTTCGTCTAAGTCCACTCCATCTACATCTCCATCTCCCTCATCGGTGAGGGATCTTCGCCCAAGTCCTTCAAACGCCCAGTTGCTCCCAAAACCCAGTCTCCATTCTTGAGCACCACCGCTCTTGGGGATAAGTCGTTCATCCATTTGTCTCCATTATTGAGCACCACCGCTGTTGCAATCAACTGTTCTGTCACTGTCTCTTGGACCAGCATGGATGGTTTCCTCGTCATTCGATGGCTACTTGCTCTTTGGAGAAACCGATTGATCAGTTCCGAGTAAACCCACTCTCCAGCCAATGCCCTGTTTCTTATTCACTAGATGCCATTACCGGCATTACAGCAATGCATTCTTTACAAAGTTCTGCCGGATCAGTTTGAAGGGTGCTTCTGTTAATTTATTCCATCGATTTTAATAATAGAATGTTCTGATAGGAAATGTTCCCAATGTACCGTGGATGTGCATGTGAGGCGCCCAAGTATGAGGAGCAGATCCCGTTCCGCTTCAAACACCCAACTGCTCCCAAGACCTACCTTACGCTCTACAATTTGTAAAGCAGCGGTGGTTTTTAAATGAAGCCGCTGCATAAAGAAGATTAAATCAACCTAGCATCGTTCCATTCTCGGCGTATAGGAATTTAAGGAAATCCTTTCTCTCTGATGGCAAATCTCATCTCTACAAAAGTAAAAAGACAAAACCCAAAAATAGGAAACCAAAGCTTACTTGCCCAACATCAGTTCTCAACAAAGCCCTCCTAATTTTGGCGTCCATCTGCTCCGAAACCCTCATCTCCCCAACAGTGAAGGATTTCTTCGTTAGAAAATTTAGGGGTATCTTAAGAAAATATGCAAACATAAGGGTAGAGTTAGTCATAGAGGTGTAAAGCGCATCGTGTTGTGCGGGTCCGCACAAAGTGCGGGCCGTGCCGTACTGGCCCGTGAGCCATCATGGGCGTGTCTCCCTCCCCGGTGAAAATTTTGGGGGCTGGCCTGGCACGGCCCAGGCCCGTGCCGTGCCGCGGGCTTGGGCTGGGTTGGATTGCAGGCCATGCCGAGTTGGGCCACAGGGCAAGCCTTGGGCCTGGGCCGAACCGGGCTAGATTGCTTTTTTTTACATTTTTTTTTTGAAAATTTTGATTTCTTTTCTAAGTAAACATGTAAAACTAAAATATCCAACTTTCCTTTGAACTTTGGGAACTATTTGAAAAATTAAGAAATGAGAAGTCTAAGTTATCTAACACACACAAAAAAAAAAAAAAAAAAAAAAAACTTAACCAAATAAGAATGATGGAATAACAAATTGGAAGAAAAATAGGAATTTTATTTCATTTAAATTTGAATGATACAAATTACAAATACAATGATTGGATCATTGGATACTTGGATGAATGAAATATGAAAATGGAATAAATTAATAAAATATAAAAAATACAATATAGTTACAAATTGAAAATACAAAATTACATTGTTAAAAAATAAAAAATAGCAAATAAATTAAATAAACTTAAAAAATTTTACAATAATTTGAAAAAAAAAATTATACCAATAGTCAACTTCATAAATCATGACTTTCATCATCTACTTTAGGTAAAATATCCGGTGTAGTATCATGCACTCCTTTGTCTTGTAATGTATCTACTATATCTAGCCAATTCTTAAAGTAGATGCACATCTCTATACTTTCATCGTTCATGCAGCTTCTCTTGTTGTCCAATACCCTGGTACTTGCACTAAAACAAGACTCTGATGAAATTATAGACACCGGAGGGGTTAGTAGATCACGTGCCATGGTGGCGAAAACTGGATAATTTTTTGAATGTTCACTCCACCAGGTTAAAATATCAAAATTATTTGTTCCCTCACCTAAACTAAAAAAATTTTCTTATAAATAAAAATTAATTTCAGTAAATGAACTTGTTGTAGAAGTAGCATATTTCTACCTTCTACTTATTAAATAAAAAATTTTTTCTCTTCTACTATTAGGCTCAAGATCAGAAGTAGAAGATGTTGTACAAGTTGTAGGAATATTTCTTACTGTTTCAAATTCATATAAACTGTACGTTTCAAATAACAAATTATTAATTTATTCTTTTTATTTCCAATTTCAATATTCATATTTTCACAATATGTTTCAAGTAAAATATCTAAACCATATTTCCTAATCCTAGGGTCTAATATTGTAACAAAACAATAAAGGGGAGAAATGTTCTCCCAATATTTTTTAAATTTATTTTCCATTATTTCAACAATACATTTAAATTGAGGATTATTTCTATATTTTGCAAAACAATCATTAATTACCATTAATTGATAAGGTAAATTACAACTAGTTGGATAATAAATACCTGATAATTCTTTAGTTGCATCATAAAAAATGTTTTAAACAATCTCAAATACAAATTGCCATTTCTCATTCTTCCTCAAATATAATATCATTAGGCATTTTTGCATTATAAAAATCAGTAAGAATTTGTTTATGAGAAATACAACTTTCTAGCATTAGGTAGAATTTCACCTATGTTTTACATCTAATATAAAATATTTATATTTTAAACCATTATTTTGACATAAATATTTAAATTCTTGTTTTCTTGCCCCTAAACTTTTAATATATATAATACATTTTCTAATTTTAGAAATATGAGTAGAAATAATATTCAAGGCATCTTGAATACATAAATTTAAGATGTGACATGCACATCTGATATGAAATAATTACCATTTAAACATGGTTTTGATTGAGATTTTAAAATATTTATTATAGAATCATTATTGCTGGCATTATCAAAACTAATAGAAAATATCCATAAGCATGTAAAGTATTTAAAATGCTTGCAGCAATAGTTGGGCCAATATGTGGCCATTCAAGTCTAGTAAAACTTAAAATTCTTTTATTTAAAAGCTAATTTTCATCAATAAAATGGTTGGTAACACAAATATAACTTATGTTAAACTTAGATGTTCAAGCATCAGAAATAATTGCAACTTTAGAATTAATATTTGATAACAAATAAATTAAATTTTGTTTATATGAATAAAAAATTTTTAAAGCATCCGATCTAATAGTATTCCTAAAAGCTTTTTTATATTGTGGATTTATAGAATTACGTAACCCTTTTTCAAGTTTAGTATCTTCAGCTAATATAAATGGTTGTTCTGCATGTACAATATACTTTACTAATTCTTGTCTCATCTTTTCTTGTGAATATTTAAATGTATCAAAACTCCTCCTCCCAATTTGTGTTTGTGTTGTTTCTCTCCCTTATTCCTCTTTTTCTTCTTCCTTCTCATGTGTGAGCAAATGTCTAGTCAAATGACCCGTACCACCCTTGCTACAATAGCTAAAGTATTTTCTACATTTTTGGCAAACTGCTCTTTTTCCCTTCCCCTCAATATCCTCTACTTTAAAAATTTTTCAAACCGGGCTACTCAACTTAGAGGCCCTTTTTTTCTTTCCCTTAGTATCTGTACTAGGGGTGAAAGTTGCACTTCCATCGATATCAATAGCATTAGTGCTAACACTATCATGATGCGATTGAATATCGTCAACAATGAACATGCTGGGGAATCCGTTTTGGGAAGAGCTGGCCATTTTTTTTAGTTCTACAAAGATAAAAATTAATTTAATTAGACTTACCTGGATTGCTGGTTTAGAATCCCAACTTGATTTCAATGGTTAAAGCTTTTTAACATCCAAGCTTCCCAAATTGAGATACTTGAGCTAGTTGAGCAAGCATTATTTTTTGTTGAAATTTCAATAAAATTGAGAATTGAGAATTAGAGAATTAGACAATCAACCAATCAGAGTTATTCAGATTGTAGAGAATTGAGAATGTATGAGTATAAGAGAGAGAGAGAGAGAGAGAGAGAGAGAGAAGAGATTAAGACAATTGTTGAATTGGTGTGATGAGATTGGTGAAGGATAGAGCTATTTATAGGAATTGAACATAATTCAATTGCCCAAAATACCCTAAAAACTAGCTATTTTTTAGTTGTTAGGAGGGGTTTTTTGGTTATTATAAAGTTATTTATAAGTTTACCCAAAAAGCCCCCTTAAACTAGTTGTTATATAGTTGTTGGGGAGGCATTTATGTCATTTTTTCTCCACTTTATAAGCAAAATACATAAATACCCCCTATATAGCTGTTAGGGGGGTATTTATGTAAAAAAACCCCCAAAAAGCTGAAACTAGCCGTTGGGGGAGGGGGGACAACGACTGGTTTTAGGACGGGCTGAGCGTGGCTCGCTACGGGCCGTACTAAGGGCTGGGCTGTAGGCAGCATGACACGAACAGTCGTGTCGTGCCATGCCGGCCCGTGGACTATGAACTCTTGACCCAAAACGACATAGACCATCGTACCGAGCTTGGCACGGCCCATGGGGTGTCGTGTCATACCGTGATGGGTCGGTCCATTTTCGTGCTGGGCCGCAGGCAACCCGACCCAATTTACACATCTAGTTAGTCAATTAACTAAACCATAAAGGTAGTTTAAGAAATTTACCCTAATTTAAATTGGTTCTAATCCAAAACCTGGTCGATTGACACTAATATTCTTATCTTTAAGCAATGATAGGGATATTGATTCAATCCAGCCCAATTCAACATAAATCCATTATGGATGGACCAAGTCCAATCCAATCCAATAAATACTTTGGACCAAAGGTTTTAAAAACCAACCTGCAATCGGAACCGTTCTGGCCTCTGACTCCTCTTGCCTAAATTGAATTTCAAACTCATCTGATTAAGTGGATTAGAATGCATTGTATCTATTTGTGAAAAAATAATATTATTTCTTTAGATGGACGTGCAGGATAAATGTAACAAACTCAGACTTTGAATCTCATAATATTTAAACATCACCCTTGCCAATTCAGGTGCAAATGTGCAATTAAAACTTAGTTTAGAAGGAGTACAAATGCAAATATATAGAGTGTGAAACGTTATATTTTGTATGCATTTATACTGTATATATTTGTATTTATACTCTTTTCAAACTAATCCCAAGGTACAAAATATGGGTAGCCTATAACAGTAAGTTTGGATATAATCATATTAATGGACATACATCGATATACTTGTATATATTAGGAAAATTCCACAAATCTCACAAATATATTAATAGCAGTTCCAAATAACTATAAAATACCGTATAAACATATAATAAATGCATACTTTAATAGTTTATATCAAGAAATAAATTAATATCAATACACTACACAACTTTATTGTTAATGAATGCATTAATCAATAGCCCAATACACATGCTTTTGAGTTTTTTGAATTAGTGCATGACCATTAATATGCTAATATTTATTTAAGTTAAATTTTTAATTAATAATTACATGAATATATAATTAATCTGAAAAATATATTAGATTCAGGAGAATGTAGAAGATCCAAGACACAAATCGTATGCAACTATTATTTTGACTACTAAATCGATTATTTTTCATTTCATTCAGGGGTGAAGTCAAGGGGGACCTAGGGGAGCCATGGCCCCCCATGGTTAGGAATGGCAACGGGGCGGGGCGGGGACAGGGAGAGGCTCCTAGTCCCCATCTCTGCAAAAATCCCCATCCCCATCCCCGCTAACGGGGACAAGGTTATCTCCATCCTCGTCCCCACGGGGATCCCCATTCCCCATGATTTTTTATAATGTTAACCATTTTATTTTTGTTTTTTATTTTATTTAAAAAAATAAAAATCAAATAATTAAAATTTACAATCCAAAAATATTCAACCATATTTTTAAAAATATTAATATATGGATGTATGTGTATATATATACATATATAACGTATGCATACATATATACATATATATTAGTGGGGATCCCACGAGGCGGGGATCAGGGTTCCGCGGCCCGTCCCCGCTAACGGGGATGAAAATTTTCCCATCCCCGTCCCCGTGGGGGAAATGGGGAAAATTGCCATCCCTACCTATGGTTTAGAAATATCCACACATAGTAAATTTTTTCATGCTAGTTTCCTTCCCTCCCCCCACTTTCCACCTAATGGTTCCCCCATCCATAAGTTTTGACCCCCCTTATAAAAAATTCCTGTCTCCGTCCCTGATTTCATTATTTTTACTTTTGCATATTAACAAAAAATGTGTCAACTTAATCTTAGATTGTTAAATATTTTCTAAATAATCTTTTTTATTTCTATAAATAAATATGTTGTTATTTATTGCAAATTAAAATATTAATTAATAATTTATATATCCACTAGAATTTTAATTGATACATATCACATGCAAATTCATAAATTTTAATTACTAAAATAATTATTCCATTTTAAAATCATCATGTATGTCTACAATCAAATAATCATGTATGTCTACAATCAATTAATAATTTAATCAAGATTTCAAAGCCCATCCAATAGAGGAAACATGAAAGAAAGGAGAATAATGGAACCATCCTAAGTATGGAAGTCACCTCCAAGTTAGGTGGCAATGCTTCTTTTGGTCGATCATGGTTACAGATTTTAAGTCTAAGCTCCCCACAGTGCACATAGACTGGCTAGAATTTATCTTTAGGAAAAAGGTAGGAAAACATGTACATAACATAATGGTATGTTTGAATCATGGGAATTGAGAGATAGAAATAGGAAATGTAGGTTGAAATTATAATTTTGGGCATGTTGATGTGTCAAATTCAAGTCAATTAGAATACTCATAGATTTTTAGTTCATTCATTTAGTAGCAATTTGAACATTTTTTTTATTCCATGTCTTTATTGAGTTAATATAGATTAATAATAAATTAATAATTATGAAATCAATAATAATAATAATAAGTATTTTATTATTACTATTATTTACTAATAATATATTCTTACTATGTGTGTACTGATTTTGAAATCATTAATATTAAATTATTATTATTATTATTATGAAATAATTAACTTGTTATAATTATGATTTTTAGTTAATTCCTGAAATAATAATTGCTTTTATATTTCTTTTAGTTTAACAATAATGGATAATTGTAAGTTAATAATTTAACTTTAACCAAATGAAATATTTATTGGAGAATAATAATAGTATTAATTATAATTACTTATAATAACAATAATGTAAATAAGTAGCACTAATTATATATTTATAAAATAATTAATCGGAATTAATATAAATATAAAATGATTTTATCCCAATTAATAATTAATATTATTAAAATACTTATTAATTATCATTAATTAATTAAAATTCCAAAGTAATAATTATCATTGTTATAATTAAGGAATTAATTATTGGTAAGTAATTATAATCAATAATTAAATTTTATCAGGAATCATTATTATTAGTAAAAATTAATTATAATTATTGATAATAATAATTAAGTATATAATTATATTAAGTAATATAAGTATTAATTATAATTAATGATAATAATAATATAATTAATTATTTCATATAAATGTATGAATTATAATTTCTGATAATAATTCTAATATAAATAATTAACATTAAATATTTATTTTCAAAATAATTAATATGAGTTAATATAAATATAAAATAATTATTTTCAAATTATTAATTACCATGATGAAAATCGTTATTAATTGTCATTCCGAATTAATGATGAGAAATATTATCAATAATTATTTAATATCAATAATTAAGTATTAGCTGTAATTATTATAAGAAATTATTATCAGTAATTAATTAATATCAATGAGTTATTATTGTTAGTAATTAATAGCTGAAATTAATTAATTAGAAGTCGTTAATTATTATTAGTACTCCTCTCTTTCAAAAAGTTGACTCATTATCACTGACATCATCAATGTCAACAACTTGATAAATACATAATTTGATAAAAATAGGTAAATAACATTAATTCATTTTTTATCTTTTGATAAACCGAATAAGAGAAAAATAAAATGGTTAGCATTGCAAATGAAAAATTATTTGGATTTTTGCAAAAAGCATTATTGAACATAAAAAACCAATTATACAAAAATAAGGTCGTTAATCAAAGAGTATTTAAAATTATTCAGTAAATAATAATTTTAAGAAATTAAAATTATTAATTAATTATCTATCCGAATTAAAATGGGTAATTTCAGCAAATAATTTTAAGTAATTAAATTTTGCTATTAACATTTTTTAATAATAATCAGTATTATTAATATATTAATAGTTATGAATTCAGTAATAATTATAAGTATATTATTATTATTAACTAATAATATATTCTTATTATGTGTGTATTGATTTTGAAATTAGTAATAATTAATCATTATTATTTTATTTTTATTTTTATCAAGTAATTAATTTGTTATAAATATGTTTATTAGTAAAATAATTAATATGAATTAATATTAATATAAAATGATTATATCCCAATTAATAATTAACATTATTAAAATACTTATTAATTATCATTAATTAATTAACATTCCGAAATAATAATTATCATCATTAGTATTAGTAATAATTAATTATAATTATTGATAATAATAATAATAATATTATTATATTAACTAATATAATATTATTAATTATAATTACTTATAATAATATAATTAATTATGTCATATAAATGTATGGATTTTAATTTCTGATAATAATTATAATATAAATAATTAACATTAAATATTTATTTTTAAAATAATTAGTATGAGTTAATACAAATATCTATTATCGAATTATTAATTACCATTACGAAAATATTTATTAATTATCATTAATTAATCATTATTTCGAATTAGTAATGAGCAATATTGTGAGTAATAAATTATCAGTAATTAAGTATTAGTAGTAATTATTATAAGAATTAATTTTCAGTAATTAATTATTATTAGTAATTAATAGCTGGAATTAATTAATTAGAAGTGGTTATCAGTAATTAATTAGTAATTAACAATAATTATTATTATAGATTAATAGTTGTAATTAATTAATTAAGAGTAGTTAATAGTAATTATTATTAGTAATCAATAGCTGGAATTAATTAATTAGTTTAGTAGTTAACATTAATTAATAACACAGTTTCCTTTTTTTTTTAGGAAATGATTTAAATTGGGAGCTTTCCACTTCTCACAACTCTACATGGTGGTAGGCTCCACTCCCCATGTTAGTGGGATCTTTTCTTGAAGTACCACTAATTAGAATTTGATACGTCAAGTGGGTTCTGTTCTTGAACTACCTCTAATTAGAATTTAACACGTGTCCATTTTGTTTAAATCTTTGGAATGACAGGTGTTGAATGTAAATGAGCCACATGTCTATCTAACTATAAGGGGCTTTGGCCTGAAATCATTACTTTATATTAGATGTTTCATGATATATTTTACATTTTCGATACTTTCATACCTAATTAGCTGATAGGATTTGGAGTCAATAAAAAAAAGAGAAAGAAAACAGTGATGAAGATAACAAATGTCGTATATGAATATGAGAATTAATATACACAAATTGATAAAAAATAAAAAAATCATAAAAATACATGAGACTTGGGTAGAGGTGTAAATTGGGCTATGCTGCTCGCAGCCCGCGTACCGGCATGGCCCAACATGACCCATATATATTTATAATAATTATATATAATAATATAAGATATAAAATATAAATTAATATACATTTTATTATTATATATAATAATTACACACTCCATATAAAATAATATGAATAATATAATAGAATATAAAATATATTAATATAAAATTTTATTTTCAATTTTATCATAATATTTTATTTTATTATTGCATATATAAATAATTGTATACATCAAAATTCATATAAAATAAAGTTTTATGACTTTTTAATTTTTTTTGTCTATTTTGTTAATTTACTTTAAATTTTTCATTTTTTTTAAATATACCTCTCATGGCTTGACCCAGTATGTGGCTCGACCTGGCCTAAGACTCGACCCATGAACCAACTTGACATGTAACACGGCACAACATGACACAAATCTGCATGGGCTCAAGCCGTGGGTCATATTGGACCGACACGACGAATTACGGGTTGTGCTAGGCATGACACGATCGTATTGGTCGTACTGCCTGCAGCACGTGTGCTGGCATGACACAATCATATGGGCCGTGCTGGGCCTAGGGTTTTAGGTCCATGGGCTGATATGGCATGACATGACCGAGCGGGCCGTGTCGCCCGTGGCCTGCGTGCCGACGCGACCCATATATATATTTTATATATAATATAATATATTAATATATATAATTTTATTTTATTATTGCATATATAAACAAATTGTATACATCAAAATTCATATAAAATAAAATTTTAAATCTTTTTTAATTTTTGTACATTTTTTATTAATTTATGTTAAAATTTTCATTAAAAATTTTAAAAAACTTGGCTTGGCCCGACTTGGCTTAAGGCTCAGCCTGCGACACGACATGGGCCTGTATGGGCTCCGGCCATGGGCCATGCTGGCCCAACACCCCAAAATATCTTAGGGGAGGGAAGAACGGCCTAATTCGACCCATGGGCTGACACAACATGACCTGCACTATTTATGGGCCGCATACAGGCACGACCCAATTTACACCTATACTCGGGGGAGGAAACACAGCCCATAGTGTGCGGTGCCCGCCCAATTTACGTCTAAACTTGGAGAGTTCAAGAACAAGTCGACAGAGACATTAGCACTGACCAATCACTTGTACAGGGAAAAAGGGGTAGATCTGCTTGCTGCGACGCTAATTCTTCTCAATTACCAAGGAGCATTGAATGACAAAATGGCTGCATTATATAATTGAAAATCTCTCCTATTTATCACATTCCAAAAACGTTCTAGTTCACATTTCCGCCCCACAACACATCCCCGCCGTTTATTAAGAGTATCTTTCGATGATAACATCATTAATTCTAGTACATTATCGGGAGATATTTCCAATACACAATGGGATGTGTTGTAGGGCATAAATATCGTGTCAAAACGTTCACCACACATCCAACCGTATATTGAGAATATGTCAACTGTGTATTAAAAACATCTTCCAATAATAAATATGGAAGGATATGCATGTGAGACGTTTTTGGGCACATTCTATGCGTAGATGTGAATTCATCGTTTATGGGCCCTTCAATTTATTATATGAAAATTCGGATTTCAAATTTTTATTTTTATTTTTCTGCAAAGACTTTAATTAGTTAAGAAGTAGGTATTTAAATTAAAATTTTGGATATTTAAATAAAATAGGATACATCCATATAACTAATGTCTCTGATCCAGATATAAATGATACGATACCGATAGACGAAACTATTGGATGTCAGATCTGGACATGAATGATACGAATACGATACCGATAGTGGAAACTATTGGAATTGGATAGGAGAGTGGAGCTGTGGAGACTTCCCAAACCCTCAGAAATCGGATTTGGTCCTCACAATCACAAGACACAACCAACCCTTTCAAGTTTCAAGTTTTAACCAAGTTGAAAACTAGACTCGTGTTCTGAATTCTGAAATGTGTCGGCATCCTGATGAGAATTCTTCAGCAATCAGCACCGAGTGCCTGTCGCACGCCACAACCTTAGTTCGTTTCACTCAGTTGACAGTTAATCCAACCACTATCATTCCAACCGAATGACCAAACTATCCCTTCCTCCTCCTGCAATGAGTTCATTTCCGACCATCCTTACATCGCAAATGACCAATATACCCCTATCCTCTAACTGGGGTCTGGGGAGGAACGATTCTATATGCTAATTGCTATACATCACATCACATCACATCACATGATTCACATCCCAGGTAGGAAAAAACTTGGGTTTGGCTGTTTGATCATGGTCTCCTGGTTCGGCGGACCAGATTGAATCTTATTCGGAACGGTAGACATAGATATGCTGTGTTGATTTACTGTATGTATTATTCCTGCAATTTTGGTGCCAGGAGTCATGACTCATGAGTGTCTCCACTCTCCAGGGGCCAGGGCTCCAGGGCACGGGTGCGTTTTGTCGTCCATTTCCAAAAGAAAAATGATCACGGATCGCTTGACGGTCTTCCTGACCTGAGACTTAGAGGATTGGTACATGTAAATCCGATGGAACCCAAGGGTATATTTGTCTCCAACTACGTCATGTCCTGAATCATTTAAAATCAATTATTATTTCTTCTATTAATTGATACGGGTGTTTCCGTAATTTCGTTTGATTTACAGTTCCCTCCTTTTGGGCTTCCTGCTTGGCTGGCTTCTCTGATCTCTATATTCTCTTCGACGGAGAAACTTTTTAAAGAACTTCTACTTGCTTCTTCTCACTCACCATTGCCTCTTTGTTGTTGTTCTTTGGGATACTGCACTGCACTGCACTGGAATTTCTTCTGTTCTTCCGAAAATAGGAGAAAACTCTATCTGCTTCTCTCTCTCTCTATTCTTTGTTAGTCTAGTGGGATTTCACTTTACTCTCATAGTCTCATTGCTGTTGTTTTGGGGGTTATGATTTTCCTCAGTTATGGATTTGAAAAAGCTTGTATTTTCGGAGCAGTTTTCTCATGCTATCTCTTCACGGAGAAAGATAATTTTTGGTTTTGGTTTGGGTATAGGGGTTTCACTCTTTGTTCTTTCGATTATTTTGCTCAGCAACCCATTTATTAAGGGTTCTCTGTTCAACCCAATGTTTCAAGGGTTTAACAGCATTACGGGTAATTCTTCTCTTGTTTCGTGGCCATTCTCGTTTTCAAACGTTCCTACTCTTTCTTCTTCTTCTTCTTCTTCTTCTTCTTCAGGCATCCGAAACTCCACTGATGTATTGCAGACGGGTGGAGAGGAAATCTATAAAATGAATGCCTCAGAGAAATCGAACAATGCAAACGTTTTGGGCTCCAGCAGGGTCGAAGTGTTTATAGACAAAACCCGCGAGAGGAATTCCTCCGAGAGTGAGAAAAACGAATGCTTTTTTCACGAACAAGGAAGGATTGATGACAGAATCCATCACTGTAATTTGTCAATGAAAGATAACACTGCAACCTTTTTCGGTGCAGAAGAAGCGATTGTGAATGAGAAACGTGAAGGAAACACCGCTGAGGGACATGCCTATGAAAGCTTGGTTGGCAAATCTAAAGGGAAAGATATGGTTACTAATGAGACCAGTATCGTTAATGATTCAAACAACCGCGAGAACGTGAAGTCCCTTGGTGGAGAAAAAATGGTGTCGGCGAGATTTCAAGAAACAAATTTGCCTGTGACCGATAGCGACAAGAGCTCCTACAATGATTCTGGACTTGTAAAGAGGGTCGACAGTTCTTTTGATAATTGTGATATTTTTGACGGCAAATGGGTGAGAGATGATGGAAAACCATATTATCCCGCTGGTTCTTGTCCTTATATTGATAGGGATTTCGACTGTCACCTCAACGGAAGGCCGGATGATGCTTTCTTAAGATGGAGATGGCAACCAAATAGGTGTGACATTCCCAGGTGAGATCTCACTCTGAATTTCTTTTTCTTGGATATTACAGAGTCCATTAAATATTTCTAGATTATTTTCGATTGGAACTCGAGAAAAGGAATTCTAGATTATGAATATTAGATCCAGTAAAATGATGTACATTAGAGAAGTGAAGTGAAGGGACAACACTAGAGAAGCGAATTCAATGGACTATGTTAGATCTTTGAACTCTGTTAGTGGCAATAAGTAACTTTTCATCCATTTATGGAACATTTTCTCCAATTGCATTACTACTATTCTCTTCACCTACAAAAGCTAAACTTGCTTGGCGTACTGATATAGCTATTCAACAGCTTGAACGCAACTGATTTTCTGGAGAGAATGAGAGGGAAGAGGCTGGTTTTTGTGGGGGACTCGTTGAATCGGAATATGTGGGAGTCTCTGGTATGTATCCTTCGGCATGGTCTCCCAGACAAAAGCAGAGTGCTCGAGATTTCAGGGAGAAAAGAATTCAAAACAAAAGGCTTTTATGCGTTCAGATATGAGGCAAGTTTTCCAGGTTTTTACTTTCTTATGGTAGGAATATTTGTTTTTAAGCTTCTTTCTGTTTGTATTTCTAATTAGCATCTTTATGTATGGATTTCTATTTTATAGGACTACAACTGTTCCTTGGATTTTGTGAGCTGTCCATTTCTTGTCAGGGAATCATCGAATAAGAGGAAAAATGGATCAATTGAGACTCTAAGACTGGATTTGATGGATACGACAACATCACTGTATCGTGAAGCTGATATTGTAGTCTTCAATACAGGCCATTGGTGGACTCATGAGAAAACCTCTCGAGGGTAACTATTGTTATATATTCGTTCCCTTTTATTGGAGACCGGATTTGCTCCTCAAACCAACCTTACAATATATTCAGCCGTGAATTGGGAATATCTCCCATACATGTATTTTGTCATTCATGGGGAGATGTTCCCAATACATGGCTGCAATATGGTGTGGGCAGCGCTCTGTGAGGAGCAAATCTGAATTCCTTTTATGAGGCTGCAGATTGCACGTAGAAATCAAGCTAAAATTTCAGTAAATGACTAATGGCCTGAGTCTGAAAGCTGGAAAAGGAAAAGAAAAAATTGACAACTGTTGTAAAATTTAACTTCTTTAGTCAGTTATTAACTTATTACCCAAAAAGAAAAGGAGGAAGAGCTTCAGAGTTCATCTTTATTTGTTATCCAGAATATTAAGTCCTATAGTTTATAATCCTTTCTTCTGTGGTTTGTACAGGGAAGACTATTACCAAGAAGGTAACTACGTGCACCCAAAACTCAAGGTCATGGAAGCATACAAGAAGGCACTCACCACTTGGGCAAGATGGGTCGACAAGAATATCAATGCCAGCAGAACTCAGGTCTTCTTCAGAGGATATTCAGTAACCCATTTCAAGTAAGATACTGGATTTTCTTCCCTTTTGTTTTTTATCTTTACTCCAGCAGTTTTTGTTTATTATCTTTATCTCACCTCACGTGGCTCTAAGTGGGCAGGATAAATATCCAATTAGTATTGACATGTGGTCTCTTTTTTTGAGCAAAAAGTAACTGAGATTATATTAAAAAGGGAGGTACATGGGAAGTTATATATCAAAAGCAAAACAAAGAAAAAAGATTACAAAGGCAGAGCACTGTTACTTGCAAGGTCCCAACCAGCTGGTTGGTAAGGTCTCCTGCTGGTTGTAGCAGAGACTTGGGATCAAATCCTGCCTGCACCTGGGTTGGGGGATGGGCTACCCCTGTTGTGTAGCCCTTCAAATGAAAGAGCACTGTCACTAAATAAACAATCTCTATGAGCACCAGATTTAACTAACCCGTCTGCTACAATGTTCAATTCCCTGGGAATCCAGTTTAGCTTAACCTGCATTGAGTCCAATATGTCTCTAGCTTCTGCCAAAAAATGAGACAACTCCAAGGCCCGCTGTCTTCTTCTTTTAGCCATCTTATTGTATTAGCTGAATCACCCTCAATAGCTAGAGAGGAAATTCCTAACATTTTAGCACAACGAAGACCTGTGAGGGCCACCACTATTTCTGCCTTTGTAGAGTTAGCAAAACCAATTGGGCCACTAAAAGCCCAACAAATATTCCCGTCTCTTTCCTGGATTATATCTCCAACCCCTGCTAGACCAGAAGATCCTTGAGCACTCCCATCATAGCTTAATCTCATCATCCTTTCCTCCCCAAGGTTCAAAAAATCGATACGATATGCCCCGTATTGGGCATATCGTATCGTATCTTTTGGGTCCCGAAACACCTGTTTATAGGTGTTTCAGGACCCCACCCTTTTTTAATAAAAAAACCCATTTTTAGCTCCCCCAAAACCAAAATTTGAAAAAAAAACTAAAAAAGAAAATGTATTTCTGTGTGTTTCTAAGAGAAGCCAGCAAATTGTCCTGAATTTACTAGCCATAGGTTGCAAAGGAAAATAATAGAGGAGATCAGATGTTCTACCATTCTAGCTTTATTCTCAAAAATCCTGTTGTTTCTTTCTTCCCACACACCCCACATAACAGCTTGAGCTACCAACCTCCAATACAGCTTGTCTCTTCTACCTAATCCTGTACCTTGCCATTGCCACATAAAACTCTACTACCTGCTTAGGAAACACCCACCTGAGACCAACCATTCTGAGAAAATGATACCAAATCTTCCTGGTTACAGGACAATGTAGAAGAAGATGTTCTGCTGATTCCCCATCATTTAGGCACAGAGGACAAGCATTCGGGGAAATGCACCACTTGCCTTTGAACTTTTTCTATAAGGTGTCACAAGTATTTATTTTCTTTAGGCAAGCCTCCCACACAAAGAAGGAAACTTTTAAAGGAATTTGGGAACACCACAGTTTCTTGAAAGGGAAACTAGAGTCATGTTCACTCGACACTAGAGCCTTGAAAAAGGAATTTGTAGAGAATTTTCCAGCAGGGTTAAGGGACCAAACTCTTTGATCAGGGGTATTTGGTGAAAGATAGACATCTCTAACGTAATGTAACAGGTTTCCAAGCTTGGCTATTTCTCTACTTCTCTCAGAGGTCGTCCTAGATTTAGGTTCCAATTAAAGCTGGAGGATGAAGGTGTAAGGCAAGAGGCAATTGTGGCTTCTTTGGATCGGGATAGGTTGAAGACACGAGGGAAAGCCCTAGCTAAGGGTCTATCTCCCCACCAAAGGTCAGTCCAGAATCTAATCTGATTTCTGTTTCCCACCATATATCTAATAAAAGAAAAGAATGAGTCGTAGGTTGAAGAAATACCTTTCTAGGGGCTGTTTGCTGTCACTCGGTTCAAGTGGACCTTACTATTCCATCCATTCGAGTTTCTCCCATACTTGCTGTTGCTGATGGAAGTCCAAGTGGTTCCCAACTCAATGGGGAATCTCCACAACCATTTCCCGAGTAAGGCATTCCTCTCTTTAATATGGCTAGTTCCTAAACCACCACCTTCCTTAGGCTTACAAACCTGATTCCACCTTACTAAATGACGAGACCTCTCGTTTCCACCATCCCACTAAATGACAAGGCTTACAAACCTCATTCCTTTGTTTTGCAAGTTGATTATTTTGATGTTTGAAATTGTTGGGATCCTTGGACTGGATTTGGATCTCAATTGGCCATCTCACCTACAAATGGAAAAAGGGAGTTTTGAAGCTTTGCTCAACTAGTGTGTGAAACTTGTTTTGGTAGAACTTGAGCCACTGGTTGGAACATAATCTTTTAGGACGTAGGTTGAATGTGATGTGGACGCTTTTATTGGGAAGAAATATCGCCGCCGGCAGCAACAGTAAAGGGTGCAAGATTTGTTGATTCTCATCTTATCTAATTCTAGCTAGATTTCTATCTTATTTGTTCAGTATTCTTATCTTATCTGTTTCTAGTAGTATGGATTAGTAGGGAGTCTTATCTGTTCAGTAGTATAGATTAGTAGGGAATCTTCCTAAAAGTAGGACTCTTATCTTCTTGTAATCTCCTATTTAAGGAGCTGATGATATTCAATAAAGGCATCAAAATTTTCAGTCAAGAAGGAACAAATGAGAGTTGGTGATCTCTTGGACAAATCACCATTAGGGCGCCAAGATAGGTTCCTCAAGAAAATGGAGGAACAAGGGGAAACAGAAGGTTTTCCCCATGGACCGACCCGTGACGAGATCCTATTCGCGGGCCCTTAGCAATCTGGTATCAGAGCAAGGCGTCATGGGTGACCTGGAGCAGTTGACGTCCAGGGTGCATGAACTGGAGCACAAGTTCGTGGAGAACAGGGAGTTCCCTTCTTACAATGACGCTGGAGATCCCTTGGGGTGGCTTTACTGATGTGAGCAGTTCTTCCACAACCAACGGACAGAGGACAGAGACAAGGTAAGCCTAGCCGCATTCCACTTGACGGAGGAGGCGCAACTCTGGTTCTATCGATTGGAACAGGAGGAACCCAGGCTCAGTTGGACCCAATTCAAATCCTATTGCCTTCTCAGGTTTGGGCCCCCATTAACAAGCACCCATTAGGCGAACTGATCAACCTCAAACAGACGGGAACGGTGGCTGAATATCAGCACCAGTTCCAAACCCTCCTTGCCAGAGCAGCATCGGTACAGCCAGACCAGCAGGTAGACATGTTCATCGTAGGGTTAGCAGAACCTTTAAGGGTGGATGTGGAGATGCAAAATCCCCCCAACCTGGTTACGGCCATGAATCTAGCTCGCGCTTTTGAACGCAAGCTGCAACTCAGCCACAAAACTTTCAGTATAGGGCGGCCGCCAACAACATGGGCATCCCCGAAAACACCCGGAATGGCCCCATCTTTTGCAGCCAACCGAGAACAGAAGCCTCATACGAGCAACGTTCCGAGGTCGGCATCCAGTGTGGGAAGCAGCGTGGTAGAACGCCGGGCGAGGGGACAGTGTTTCAACTGTGACGATCTTTATTCGGCGGGACATAGGTGCAAGAGACTTTTTTGCCTCTTGGTGGATGAACAAGAGGAAGACGAGGATGAACCCTCATCGTTTGAACCCGAGATTTCTCTCCACGCAATCACAGGAATAAAAACCTCTCAGATTATGCAGTTGCAGGCACGAGTTGCGGGAAGACCAGTACGGATCCTCATTGATTCGGGAAGCACACACAATTTTGTAAGTGAGCAAGCTGCCCTTCAGTTGGAGCTGCCAATGGAAATCAGACCAAGATTGCAAGTAGCCGTAGCAAACGGTGAAAGAGTTCATAGTCCGGGAATCTGTAAGGACGTCCAAATACAAGTCGAATCTGAATCCTTCTTTGCTGATTTGTTTGTGCTATCCTTGGATGGATTTGATATAGTTCTTGGGGTAAAATGGTTGATCACCCTAGGCCCAATCCTATGGGATTTCAGCGCCCTAATGATGACATTCCGCTTGAATGGGAAGCAAGTTACTTGGCAGGGTAAAGGCAAAAAAACCACAGGTTCATGCGCTCCAAGGCGAAACGACACATGCAACGACTATGGAAAGGCTCCTCGCCGATTTTTCAGATGTGGTTCAAGAACCCAAGGGACTTCCTCCTTCCTGAGCTTGCGATCACCGGATCCCTCCGGTGACGGGTTCAGAACCAGTCGTCGTCTGACCCTATCGCTACCCACATCTGCAGAAAGACGAGATAGAGAAGCAATGTGCTGAAATGATGAAACAGGGGATCATCTGCCTTAGCCGTTCTCCCTTCTCCTCGCTAGTCCTGTTGGTGGCAAAGCGGGATGGTACTTGGAGATTTTGTGTTGACTACAGAGAGCTCAATAACCGGATTGTCAAGGATAAATTCCCTATTCCCATTGTGGACGAGTTGTTGGAAGAACTTCATGGTGCCCAGTACTTCTCCAAATTAGATCTCATGTCGGGATACTTTCAGGTCCAAATGGCTTCCGGAGACGTTGAGAAAATTGCCTTCAGAACTCATCATGGCCACTTTGAGTTTTTAGTTATGCTGTTCGGTCTCACAAACGCCCCATCCACATTCCAGTCCTTAATGAATGAGGTATTTCAGTCCCACCTTCACAAATTTGTTTTAGTGTTCTTTGACGACATTTTAGTTTACAGTAAATCATGGATAGAACATGTGCATCATCTGAGGACTGTTTTTGAGCTCCTGCACCAACACAAGCTCTTCCTTAAACGGTCCAAGTGCTCTTTTGGGGAGCGCCAGGTTCTTTACTTGGGTCATGTCATCAACGGGCAAGGTGTAACGGTGGACAGTTCCAAAATTCAGGCAATCAAGGAATGGCCCAAGCCCCAATCCGCCAAGGCTCTCCGCGGGTTCCTCGGTTTGACAGGATATTACCGCAAGTTTGTACAGAATTATGGCCTGTTGGCTGCTCCATTAACCAACCTGCTAAAGAAGAATGCCTTTCATTGGGACGACGCAGCCGATGTGGCTTTTGCAAATTTACGAAATGCCCTCTCCACTCCAGTTCTGCAATTACCGAACTTTGATCTCGAATTTACAATTGAGTGCGATTCATCCGGAATAGGGATTGGATCCGTATTACAGCAACAAGGACACCCGATTGCCTTCTTCAGCCGTAAACTTGCTGACCGTCATTTAAAATTACCTGCCTATGAACGCGAATTGATTGGATTAGCTAGAGCAGTCCAACAATGGAGACCGTACTTGTGGGGAAGGTCATTCGTCGTCAAAACTGATCACTATAGCCTCAAGTACTTGTTGGAGCAGCGACTTACCACTTCTCCTCAACAACATTGGGTTAGCAAGCTGCTTGGTTTTGATTTCCGAGTAGACTACAAAGCGGGATCCTTAAATCGCGCCGCGCATGCATTGTCTAGGCGCGACGAGGACACTATGCTTCTTTGTGGGATCTCCCATCCTCGAGTCACCTTGTTAGACGACATCAAGAAGGTGATGCCACACTCACCAGAGTGGACGACCCTTGTTTAGAAAATTCAGTTTGGAGCCGCCGACTCCAATTGGTCCCTTCATGACGGGCTTGTGATGTATAAAGGTCGGGTACATCTTCCAGTAGATTCCTGTTTAATTTCCTCCATCATCTCCAGTATTCATAACTCCACCCATGAAGGCATTCAAAAGACACTGCATCGCGTCCAAGCTGATTTCCATTGGCAAGGTATGAAGGCTTCTATTAGGGACTTTATTCAAAACTGCTCCACTTGTCAACAACACAAATGGGAAAACCTGCACCCGGCTGGCCTTCTCCAGCCCCTTTCGATTCCAGCACAAATATGGGCTGATATCTCCATGGATTTCATAGAGGGACTACCCAAGGTTGGAGGAAAATAAGTTCTTTACGTGGTGGTGGATCGCTTCTCTAAGTATGCCCATTTCATCCCTCTGTCACATCTGTACAGTGCTACTTCCGTCGCCCACGTTTTTATTTACTCATGTTTTCCGTCTACATGGGTTACTGGAATCTATTGTCAGCAACAGGGACCCAGTTTTTACTAGTACCTTCTGGAAGGAATTGTTTTGGTTACATGGTACCACCTTAGCTTTCTCTTCCGCATATCATCCTCAGTCGGACGGGCAAACGGAGGTAGTGAACCGAACGATCGAAATGTATCTCCGTTGTTTTGTTGGAGATCAACCGCGATGGTGGGTTGATTGGCTTCCTTGGGCCGAGTATTGTTATAACACTGCCTATCATTCTTCCCTAGGAATGACACCTTTCCGGGTCGTCTATGGCCGTGACCCTCCTCGTTTGTTATCCTATGAACCCGGTTCTACTCGTTTGGAGGAGATTGATCGTTCCCTATGAGAGCGCGATGCCCTTCTAGTTGAAGTTTCTCTTCGCTTACAACAGGCACAACTACGCATGAAGCATGCCTATGACCAACATCATCGGGAATTGTCATTTGAACCGGGACAGTTTGTTTGGTTGAAGCTTCAGCCCTACCGACAACGCTCCTTGGGTCACAGGGCTGCTCCTAAATTAGCTCCTAAATTTTATGGACCCTTTCAAGGTTTTGCGGCGGATTGGTACGGTTGCATACCAGCTGGAACTGCCAGAGCACAGTAGGATCCATGATGTTTTCCACATTTCCTTGCTCAAGCCGTTTAAGGGTATTCCTCCTAACAGAGTTCCCCCCTTACCACCCTTGAAAGAGGGCAAACTCATTCCCCAACCTCGGGCTCTTGTTTGCTCCAGAATCAATCGGGGTGTTCTTGATGTCCTGGTGGAATGGGCCTGCTTACCATCAGCCGAAGCTACTTGGATCCCTTTGACTGAGTTTCAAGACACATATCCTGGTTTCGAGCTTGAGGACAAGTTCTTAGTCCAGGAGGGGAGTAATGATGTGGACGCTTTTATTGGGAAGAAATATCGCCGCCGGCAGCAGCAATAAAGGGTGCAAGATTTGCTGATTCTCATCTTATCTAATTCTAGCTAGATTTCTATCTTATCTGTTCAGTATTCTTATCTTATTTGTTTCCAGTAGTATGGATTAGTAGGGAGTCTTATCTGTTCAGTGTTCTTATCTTATCTGTTCAGTAGTATAGATTAGTAGGGAGTCTTCCTAAAAGTAGGACTCTTATCTTCTTGTAATCTCCTATTTAAGGAGCTGATGATATTCAATAAAGGCATCGAAATTTTCAGTCAAGAAGGAACAGAGGAGAGTTGGTGATCTCTTGGACAAATCACCATTAGGGCGCCAAGATAGGTTCCTCAAGAAAAGGGAGGAACAAGGGAAAACAGGAGGTTTTCCCCGTGGACCGACCCGTGACGAGATCCTATTTGCGGGCCCTTAGCAGAATGAGGTAAAATGCCTCCATTTGGAACGAAGCCCCCCATCCCCTGTGGAAATGTAAATAAATAAACAGGATAAGGAAAAAGAAAGTAGTGTGCTGTTAATCCTGGATGGGCCCATGGGCCAGTGTCTCTCTACCATAACTTGTTGCTTAAATGTAGTTTATTATTATAAGAGGAACTTCAAGGAATTTATTCTTTTCCACGTGATAGCTGTAATCAAGTATATAACATTCATATATCTAAAATATTTTCTATATTACCTTGATATTTTGAAAGTATAGTTCTATTTATATGGCTATATCTAATCATAGGCAATTTGGTAAACAGCGGGGCACATATTCAGTACAGTGCATTGCTGATATTGAAAGAAAGGAAAAGATCACTTACTTTTGCTCTGAGAACAAAATATACTTTTGTTACATTTATTTTCATTATCTTGGTTCAATAATTCATAACAAAGAACAGATTGAGGAGACACCACCCATAGAATTAGAGCAAGATGGGTAAAAATGGAGGGGTGCATCTGGAGTCTTATATGATAGGCAAATACCACTTTGGCTAAAAGGAAAATTCTATGAGACAGTTGTAAGGCCAGATATGTTGTGTGGAGCAAAGTGTAGGTAGTTAAGAAACAGCATGTTCAAAAAATAAGTGCATTAGAAATGCAAATGGTTAGATGGATAAATGATAAGTCTAGAAAGGACAGAGTTAGAAATGAAGAAATACAAAGAAACCTAGAAGTAGTTCCAATAGGTGATGAAATGAGAGAAAGTAGATTGAGATGGTTTATCACAAGTATAAAAAACCATCTACAGCACATCATTGTCATCCAAACCTTCTTCCACTTATATGACGTTACTACATGAATCCTATTTCACCACTCTGTTCTGTTTAACCATATCCATTGTTAAAGATCATCTACAGCACCCTTTAGAAAAAGTGGTCTGTTACAGGTTGAAGGGGCTAGAAGAGCTAGGGGAAAACTAGAAAGGACTTGGGTGGAATTAATAAAAGTAATGATTTAGGTGCCCATAATTTAACAACGGAGAAGGCATTGAACAGAATGGAATAGCAAAACAGGCTTCCTGTAGCCAACCCTGTATGGTTGGGAGAAGGCTTAGATGACAATGACAATGATATTTGTTTTTGTGGTTATGCTGTTGAAATCTGCAAATTTACAATCTAAACCCCTTCCACTAGGCTCTGCTTTCTTTCATTAATTCTACTTTAAACACTTTCTTTCATTAATTCTTCCTTTTCTTCTCATGAATATGTTGATTTTCTATACTTTAATATGAAATTTATACTTTTCTTATGAAAATCATGAATAATTATTAAAGAAATGGTTATGGTACCTAGGGAACTACCCTAGGATCTATGTTTTTAACATAAAAACATCCACCGCCTAGGCGGGCGCCTAGGCGACTAGGCGACAAGGCGCCCCCCAGTCGCCTAGCCTTGCCTTGGCACCTTGAAAACTATGGTCTCTTTGCAGCTTCAAACAACAAAAGAATAAGTTTGGGATTTCGAGAGGGAATTCGGACAAGAAACGAGAAAGGAAGGAAGAAAGATGGGTTTGGGAGATCTTCAAATACGATTCAAAAGGAAAGAAAACTGTTTTGAGTACTGGTTCAGTGATCCCTGAAGGTGAGAAGTCATGAAGCGATCTTGCTGCAAGTGGAGCCCCTGATCTTTGCGATCGCATGGTGGGTGGCCCAAGTTAGCCTCAGAAGTAGAGGAAAATAAGGAGGCTGAAGCTTTATTAGCCCAGGAAATCGATTTTGACTCTAACAAGAAGTCTGTAAAGATTGTAGGGGAAGGATTGTAAGGAAGTAAGGGTTGGGTTGACGGAGGGGGAAAAGGAAGCTGCGAGAGGGATTTAAGGGGGAGGGGGGAAGAGTGTTGGAAGAAAGTAAGAGGACAGGTCGATTGATACTGCAGTTTTGCAGGGACTGCAACCAGCTAGAGAGAAAGGAGGATTATCTTAAGTTCGAAGAAGTGGTGATTGGTAGGTTTGAGGTAGATCTAGGATGAAGGAGGAAGATTGATGTGAAGGCTTTGGATGCTGCAATGGATGTGGTGACAAAGAAACCTTGGGGTTCAAGAAATTCCCAAATGATTCACATTACTAAAGTGTTCTCTCGACTGAAACTTGGGTTGGTAGGGGTAGGACCTACAAAGAATTTCAAAAAATGTGTACAAGAGAAGAAGTGTGGAGAAAGTTGGGACGATTGCTGTTGATGGAGGAGGGATTGAGGCTCAAACTCTTGTTAGTTTTGAACCTCAGGTGGGGGACGTTCAGCAGGATGAGGAGAATAATGGTGCAGAGTCCGATTCTGTCAAGGATGTGTTGGTTCCGAAATCTGACAAAAAGGTGGATAGGGCAAGAAGTTTGCCCAATGAAGAGATTGTGGAGAGATGTAGAAACTGGTAAGAAGCTTGGGCTATCTTTTTGGGGTGGGGAGGGGTTTGCTAGGAAAGCCTTTGAGGAGTTTGAGAGGAGAGAAGAGAGGCTGAAGAAAGTGGTTATTGGGGGAGGGGGAGAAACGTGGAATGAATAAGACAAAGGTCAGGAGGAAGGTCTTGAGGAGGAGGTTTGAGGAGAGGGCTAGTGGTGATCAGTGTTCGGTTCCAGAAAGGTGGAGGTGTGCGGGAGTCTTTTGAATCAGGGGCAAAAGGCTGTTTTTGTTGCCCTTTGTTTCGGTCTGTTGGTTTTTGGTTGTTGGAGGTCTAGTATGTTTGTTTTGTTTTTGATAGGTGTTTTGAGTGTCCAGTGTCTGTCTGTCTGTCTCTCTCTCTCGTGATTTCTTATCACCTTCGTATTGTGTTCTTTTTCTTTTAAAAATTTAAAGTTTATTTTCAAAAAAAAAAAAACCGACTTTTGTCAGTTTGTGGATTAGATATAAGAAAAACAAAACAATAGTGGTAGGATCAGTAAACAGCATACAAGGAAATCTTTTAGCATGGCCTAATGGGATCAACCGCCAAATTCAAAGTAAAAGTCTCAAATTCGTGGATTGTGCCGACCTCCCTCCTAAAATATTGAGTTGAAAAGAAAAAATGTAACCAGCAAAAAGACCACCTTCTGTGTGCTGGCAATATACTGATACAAACCATTGCATGTAACTTGGTTGCATATATGACAGTTTAGATTTCCATATGATGTTATAATTCAGAACATAGCAGAAACTGAAAGGTTTTACCAATGTGGCGCCTTTATACTTGTACCTTTTCCACAACACTGTTGGATTTTGACATGGATCACCATGATAGGAACCATAGTCCATGTAAAAATAGTCTTTTTCCATTGGATAGCTCTGCACATTTATACAGTTTGGATCAAGTATTTCTCGGCAAATATCGAGTCGAAGTCCTACAGAAAGTACCCCCTTATAACCACCACCTGTAGCAGCATGCTATTCTACCAAAGTTACAGAATTTATTTATTTTATGTCTCTGATGTGCTACTGGTGAAGAATGAATAAAGCAAAGAAAAAGAACAAGAGAAAGGATACTCTCTTTATTTCATTTTCATATTTGCACAATATGGCTGTTACTGAGTTGTTTTATCCGTTTGCAGAGGTGGCCAATGGAACTCAGGCGGGCAGTGTCACAAGGAAAGTGAGCCAATCTTTAACGAGACATACTTGGGAAAGTACCCTTCAAAAATGAGAGCTCTAGATCATGTGCTGCAACAAATGCACACTCCTGTGATATATCTGAACATCAGTAGGCTTACGGATTACAGAAAGGACGGGCATCCTTCTATTTATAGAAAGGTATACAAAACGGTAGAGGAACAGATTGCTGCTGAGAAATCTCAGGATTGCAGTCACTGGTGTTTGCCAGGTGTACCAGATACATGGAATGAATTACTCTATGCTTCTCTCTTAAAGGCAGATCGAGGATCATGGAAAACATGAAGAGCCATCTACAATGAATCCTATTGCATAATTTGTTATTTTTCTTGTTGGTTTACATATATCGAGCTGCGCTGTGTGTAATATTACGTCTCTAATTACTTCTCAAGCTTCTACATTGATCAAGAAGTGCGGTGCTGGGTGTGAGGTTTCTGGCTAGAGATGGATATGGCGAGTGGGGTGTTAGCCATAGATGTTCAGTTGAATCCTTTCATCTGTAAATTCTACACTTGAGTGATATCAACATGTGCTGAAGTTGTTTCATTATTACATTCTATCATCATGGTGAAAACTGTGTATTTGTCAAAACTAACAGTAATACTTGTGCGGAGTCGATAGTAATGTTAATCTGCTGTAGTCTGTAGTGGGTTGGAGTGACTAGTGAATTGGTATGATCTTCCAAATGAGACCCATTGAATGGTTAATAGTGGGGTTCTCATTTTCTGACAAGTTCATTAAAAAACGGTTTAGGGTTTTGCAATGTCAATTTAACGGGTGTTTGCTAATACGTATGATTTTATCTAACCTTCATGGGATAATGGTTTTTTCTTTTTAAGAAAAGATCTATAATGCTTTAAAGACATGATACTGCTCTTACACCCACCTCACAATACATACTTGTGTTTTTTATTCATTGGGAGATGTTTGTTCCCAATATACAGTGGGATATGATGAAAACACGCCCCGTTTTTTATTGATAGGGAGGAATGCACTTTGTGAGGAGCAAATTCCAATTTAATCAAACTCCCCTGAGACTTCTGATGAAAACACGCTTAATTGATTATCACTTTTATGATGGTTGATTAGTTATAAGTTTTTCGGATATCACTCTTTTTGGCATCATAGTTGATTTTTTTTTTCAATAGGGTAAATCCCTTCAACCTCCCCTGGGGTTTTCTATAGAGGTCTTAAACCTCTCCTCAATTTTGATTTGCCCTTAAATCTCCCTTGACTTGGGGATAGAGGGGCCTATACATCCCTTCTATTACTCTACGCTTAGAAATCTAACATCAACTGCTGATGTCATGGATTTAAATGCATTATAATATCAATTTTGCTCTTAACAAAAAAAAAAAAATCCTTTAAATCTTTAATAAAATAATCCCTTAAACCTCTCTTTACCCAAAAATGGGTTTATTTACATCATAAAAAATGAAATACTAAAACGAATTTACTTGTATCGACAGTTTAGGGCTAAAGCTGGAATTAACAAAAACTTACTAACTTGACAGAAAGAATATAGTATGGATATAATAGACATTTAATGTATTTGTCCACTTACAAGTAATCCCCAAGAGTGGAGAGGTTTAAGAACAAGTCAAAGTTGAGGAGAGGTTCAAGGCCTTTTCAAAAAAACTCAGAGGAGGTTTAAGGGACTTGGTACACTGAAACCGACGACTAGACACAAAATATGAAAAATTATGGAATGAATTGTTTCATGTTTGGCCCGAGATTTCAACATTTTAGAATTTCAGCCATATATTTGCCCGAATGTTGGTATTAATATTTAAAGTTTGAAACAATACAGAATCAGTCATTTATTGAAAACATTTGTAAAATAATTAAGATTGATTAAAAATTTCCGTCCGGCAAACCGAATTTGATTACACCGCATACATCAGTTGCCCAAATGGAGGAACTTCAATTATAATGGGCTTGGACTTTAGACCCATCCAACAAGAATCCAAATCTGTTCCTCACAAGGCACGCCTCACACTGACTTCACAGCATGTTTCAGCTGTATATTGGGAACATCTTCTTATGAGTAAAAATTTACAAATATGGAAACATTTCAGATACACGACAGAAACGTGCTGTGAGTGTGAGGTAAAGAAGAGAAGGACCAGTATTGTTAGGGCTGCAAATGGTATTGAAACAACACATTATTTAATTCATTTATTTGTAATATATATTATTTAAGCGTTCGGCCATGATATCAAATTGCAATTTGAATTCGATTCAAAATGATAAAACTCTCATGGATGAGATCCAATTTGTTTAAATTCAACTGAACCAATTGATGATGGCTCAGTTGATGGATCTTCGGCTGTTTATAGCCGAGACTCGGGATCAAATCCCGCAGCCACCAGGCTTTGGAGGGGTTGAAGGTATGGGGATGGGCTATCCTACTTGTATAACCTCAACAAGTAGGATAGCCCATTTTCAAGTATTATTCGACTATGATATAGAAAAGATAAGATATGGGAAAATTCTTTCTATATCATATCTTTTCTACATAGCTGGGAGTTAATTTAGACATTTAAAAATGTAAAAAAAAAATAGTAGTTTAAAACATAAACAAGTGAATGACTCTATAAGTACGATGAATTAGTAATGTTAAATTTATATTTATTAATATTTTAAATAATTATTAAAATTTCAAGAAATATTTTAATGTAGGCAAGTGGTTGTGGATAACCACTTTTGAATTTGTTTGCATTTTTTTTAGGAATTGATTGAAAATGGTGGTAGTGGGTTGTGGGTTTTAGTAGCAACTTCTTAGAAAATGCCACATGTCTAGTCTTCCAGAATGGTGGGGGGCCGTAGCCTACTAGTGGGTTGTGGGCTTTAGCACGAATTTCTCATAAATTGTCACGTGTCTAGCTTTTTAGAAAATGAGAAGCTCACTTGTTTGAATGGTGGGGGCTGTAGCCTAAAAACCATTCTTTAATATATATAAGCAGAGGCAAGAAGCCAATAAAAGACAGCTTTTGCTTCTCCGCCAAAAATGTTTTAAAATTATACCTAGGCGATGTTTGGCATCAATGCTTGAGAAAACGGTGCCATGTAGACGCCATATCAGAGAAAATGGTGCTTCAAACAACACCCTTTTGTTTGGTACCATTTTTTTAGAAAAAAACGTTGCTCTAGACCATGCCTTGGAAATCGGGAAAGTGTGGTTTGGAGCAACACCAAATTTAATATTTTCTGGGAAAACGGTGTATTGCTGCCAACAATGCAATGATGTGGCATTATCTTGGGCATTGAACAATATAGATCAATGTTGAAAATGTTGCTACCAACACTGGTACCAAACAATGAAACAAAACCAGTGTTGTTTTCTCAAAAAACACCTATGTGGCAGCACCGATTCCAAACAAAAAATAAACCGTGCTTACAACTCCACATGCCCAATACTGTTTTTCTAAGAAAATGGTGTGATGTTCCCAATACCGATGCCAAACACCTACATAAGGAGAAGCTACTGCTGACATGCCAAATGGTTTCAATTTGGCTTTTGGGTTTGGCTTCTTAAACGCAGAAAGCTCAAAAAGCCTGTTATAGAAGCTCCCCCCACCCCACAATGCGGCCTTACTATCGGATTCAATCAGTGCAAGCCCCATTCAAAGAGTCTTTATAGCCTTACATTGGGAATATCTCTCCATAAAATAAAGGTTAGAAGTATAGAGATGTTCCCAATGCAAGGCTGTAAAAGCTGTTCCAACACTGAGTTTGCACCGACTGAAACCAATATCACTTTAAACAAGTGGCAAGATTTTTGGGCCGAAATTTATTTGTAAAACCGGAGGTGGAGAAAGAAGTATCAATAGAACTCCTTTAGTCCTTTTAAGTTTAGGGATTTTTGGACTGCAATCCCCCTCAGAAATTAGATTTGCAGCCCCCCTATAAACCATGGTTTTTAAAACCGACCCGAAAACCGAACCAGTCAAGGGTCCGATCGTTCGAATTGAACGGTTGGCCCATCCTGACAAAAAAATAAAAAACAATCAAAACCATTTAAATGATTAACCACTCGGATCAGTGGTTTGCTGACCAAATCAATAGTTTTTGAAGAAATCCCGATTTTGGGGAAAATTGAAATCAGTCACTTGACTAATTCCCAATTTTTCCGGTCCAACTGTCTGATCTAGTCCAGTTTTAAAAACCATGCTATAAACCGTATCCTGCCCGTGAATTTGGCATCACAGGCAGGATTCAGTCCACCCCTAGTCTACTAATAGCTCACCTAGGGGTGGACTGAACGGTAAAAACCCCTCAGGTTTATGCATGTAACGATTCTGGGTGACTTTGACTTTTGACTCCTAAACTACGGACCAGTAGTCCCAATCTTACATTCTTCTATTATTTTGGGGTAAAAATAATAAATTATATAGGCCAAAGCTATTTTCTCAATTATTCGTCGTTGTCATCAATTTGGCATCATTTGGAACCCATTTTCATATACAACGACCTCCGCTAACCATGTCTTTTGATTGAATGATGACATTTGATAGTATTCTTACCTATCCTATACAAATCACAAATTAATGGCAAAAAAAAAAGGTAAATTACAAAAACCCCTTTTATTATAGGGTTATACTTTAATTTGTAACAATGGAAAGCGTTAAATTACTAAAATACCCTATTAAACTTACTCTATTTTCTTTTTCGTGTCATTCTCTGTTAAAACTTAAGTGACCCAAAATAACTTCAATCTCGCCGAAAAAGAAAACCAAATCTGACTACTTTCTTTACATTATATTTTGTTTTTTTTTTTCGGTAACAATTGATTTTCACTACAGTCTATTCTTCTTGTTCAAAGTCCAAGCCGAACTAACGTTGCTGAGAAAGCAAGTACCTAAGCTGAGCAAGCCTTAAAATAAATAAAAAAATAAAAGAACGGAGAAAAAGGAAAGAAATCTGAAATCAAATGTGAGCAATTTGAAGGAGGATTCACACCATTGCAACTATCGAATTTATCGATCGTTTCATTCTTTGAATTAAACTTGTATGGCTTTATTATTATTATTAATATTTATATTAAATAATAACAATAAATACCCTTCATCACCTCTTGCCAGATATCCATTGTGTATATTTTTCAAAATCCCCCCATTCAATAAAAATCTTCCCATCTATGATGAATATTTCTTACGGAGTTTTAATGGCGGAAACGTAGTGTTACAATCTGAGATAAGAAACGATCAATCTTTTATTTATTTTTTTTCTTTCTTTCTGAATTTATGCCTCCCCAAGACAAACTCCTGCTAGCCCAATTTCAATCGAGGAAAAATTATTCAAATGCAGATGTCAATGGAGCATTGTTCCTAGCAAATTGAGCCCACCTACGACCAAGATCCCATCTTAAATCAAATCTGTCGGTTAGGAATAGGATACTTTTAATCACGACTTTACAGTCTTTTTTTCCCATTGTTAATCAATTCTTGCCAGAAGGAATAGGCTGATTTTAATCGTCGGAGGAAAGTAAGAATTGCAGAACACCCAGATGCTAGGACCAGGCCATATGTGGACATGTTCGAAACAAACCAAACTGCGATTGATCGGAACTGCAGAACAGGTGAGAAAGTCAGAAGATTTCTTTTGTTTATCATCATATTCTCATTAATACTCTTTACAATGAGTATTGATCACAACTGAAGAATAGGTGGTGCAAGCACATAACCTCAAAAGATTTTCCTTTTTCTTTGCAATTCTAGAACTGAAGATTTGAAAAAAAAAAAAAGGACCAAAACGAAACAAGAAACTAAAAGGACCAGAAATTAGAAACGGAACATCACAATCATCTCTACATCTCTCCTCTCGTCTGTATTCTTTAAATCCATGACCCAGGTACACACATGCAAGAATCGTAACCAGTGGCTAGGGGTGTCAATTGGACTGGATTTGGTTCATTCCGATCCAGTCCAATGTGAGTCCATTATAAATGGACGAGGTCCAATCCGGTCCAATGAATATTTTGGATTATTTTGAATCGTTCCAATTCAATGTCTGAACCATTCAATCTGTTCAAATTCATTTTGATTTAAATTGATTACAACCCAAACCTGGTCTATTGACACCTATATTCTTATCTTATATCAATGGATCAGATTTGGCTTAATCCATCCCAGTCCAATATAAATTTATTATGAATGGACTAGGTCTAATCCAATCTAATAAATATTTTGGATCAGATTGATTCAATCCAATATGTCTTTTGTCCAATCCATCCAAATTAATTTTGAACTGAAAGGGGTCCAATCCAAAACCGATCCATTGACACCCTCACCAGGTATAGGGGTTCCTTGTCACTGACCCATATTACGGGGGGCCTTTATAATTTACCAAAAAACAAGGAGAAAAGAACAGAGAACCCCAAAACTCAAGAAAATATACGAAGTTGGAACGGAAGCAACCGAAAAGGAAGATATATGGGAATTGCAGAAAACTTAAGTTTGAGTTTGCACCATCGCAACACCACACTGGTTGACTGAACAGCTTCTCTGAATTTCTTGTTTTGTATGGTTTCTATATTGGATTTGCTTAATTGGTCGATGCCCTCGATGAAATTGCAACTTCCTAGTTCCTACTTTATACTACTGTCAAAAGAGTTGCTTACCTTAAAATTAAGTAATTAACTACGTCGTTGGCTGATCGGCTCGAAACATATGGCCATGGCCATCTTCTGCATGAAGCATGAATTCAAACAAAATACACTAGAGAGAGAGAGAGAATTAATTCTGCAACTTGGTGGCTACATTCATAATATGCTACTCGATTAACAGAGTACTGATTGGCACTTCATTGCCAATCAACTGAGTGCCAACCGAGTGATTAATTATTTCTCACACATCAATCACCATGTCTACCTGGAGTTTCTTACAAAAGCAAGAACGCCAATGCTTATTATTTCCCCATACTCTCTCTTGCAGGAAATACATTAACGATAACAAAAGGAAGAAATAAAACCAGAAAGACCCTTTCCGAGTCTTCTGAGCCTCTCTGTGACTTGCCGGTTTGCTATGCCCTTAGCCAAAAGCTGCAGCTGTTAGCTCTAGAAAACTTCATCATAATAAGCTTGCTGAGGTGGGTGCTTAAGATAAAGAAGGAATTAGACTGCAGGCAAGCTGATGGCCCAGCAGCATATACAAACTGATGATAGATTGGAGGAGGAGATATCTGAATGCCTCTCTCTCTCTCTATATATATCTCTCTCTCTCTCTCCATACTTTATTTATCTTCCTTTTCAAGACCCATGTGTAGATTCCTGCCAAAATAGTTTCATAGCTTCCCAGAAGCCAATAAACACGCAGGCCACCCTCTCCCCAATGGGATGAACCATCCAACAACAGCAACTTTGAGAAGTTGGATTCTGGTTGTGGTGTTTAAATAGCTGATGAATGTGTCAGCTGGGTACTGGAGATGAGAAGGAAAATCAGCTTTAAAAAAAAATGTCAATATCCCCATGATGCCCTTCATCTTGCTACTCTAGACGGCACCCTAGAAAAAAAAAAAGGTTTGATATCTTGAATAAAGCAGATAATTTAAAATTGTTTTCCACACATTGAGATTCCATGTCCATGCTGGATCATAGTTGGCGACTGAAAAGAAGACCTCAACTCTAGCTCCATCTCAGATTTCCATTTACCAACGATTTGCTGGAATCAAGTAAACCTAGGAAGACCTTAACTTCAAGCTCAAGATTAAGACAATCATGATCATGGCCTCAACTTGCGTGAGCATCCACTTGACAAGTCCAGAACTTTAGAAATTTTATTTCAGTACAAAGTTTGTACTCAACTAGGGTACTATTGTCAATGCAAAAGAGAACCAAATGGTGGTGGTGCAGAGACAACTTTTCTCCTGGTGCATGACTAACTTTTTGGGTTTTGGAAGTCGTCTTTCCTTTCAGCCTTGCCCTTGCATCAGTGGATCCACTAACTCATCCTTATCAACAACATTTCTCTACTCCACACTCTTCTTAATTCTCCACTAATCCCATATGCTGACGCATTCCCATTTCCCTCTCGCTTTGCTGAACCGTCCAAGGCACATCGATCGGCTTAGGCCCACTGCCGCTTCAAGATTTCTCTGGAGTCTGGATGCTATTGAAATCCAGTTCTACGCTAACTGGCCTGGTTCGTCGATCCAAGCCAAGCCCAATGGTGCAACCAAGCTCATAAAGACATAAGCCCCTCCACATACATAATTTCTTCCTCTTGAAGCTTCCATGGGGCATTTCTGCAAACAGAAAAAAGGAATTCAAATAGAAGAAGAAGAAAAAAATAAACAAAAGAAAGAAAAGCGTCTCACCAAGTAACCAGCCATGTGGCTGGCCATTTGCACTAAAGTGGGGATGCTAGTTTATGACTTCATGGTTTTTTTTTAATTCTAAACGAGACTGCTCTTTCTACTTTCCTTCTTCACTTCTTCTCTACAAACGAATGGCAGTGGTCTCCTCCTCAGAAATGCACCCAATTATAACAACTGGACTATCCACTCATGTGTTACTTTTCTTGCTTTCTTCAGTGGGAACAAACAAACAAATGCCCATCACTTCTATGTTTCCTGAGGGAATCCCACTTCGCCTCAATTGTTTATTAGTTTCTTTCTTTCTTTTTTTTTTATCCTCCAGCTCCTGGTGTGGTGTTGACACCAACGCTATTAAATGATAGTGAAAAAGACTACAATTATTGCTAACAACACAAGATAGTATAGACAGCTGCATGCCCATAATACTCTAGCTAGCTTCCCATTTGAATTCCTTATTTTTAGAGATAGATAGCTGATGAGTTGATTCAATTACCATCAATTCGTCTTTGACATGATCATCATCAGTACCTTTTGTTAATAATATCCTCTACAAACTACAAATCTCTTCTCAGAATTCAGATTTGTGTTACTTGTACACTGTACCTCCAATATATTGGACCCATCCTTTCTTGCAAGCTTTTAGTAGAAACAATAATAAGATTTGGTTAGAAATCACAAGCAGAGAGAAAGATTGAACAGGGAGCATCGATTCCCAATATAGAAAGACGACCTCTTTTCTTTTCACGATAATGCATCAGGTAGTGCGGTTTAAAAAATTCAAAGAGCAGCGAATCATGAATTAATCTTGCTAAATATCCAGAGATTCGCCTTAAGTTGAAGATAAAACCAACTGCAAGAATACTTTAAGAAGAAGGTCCATCACCACCTTTTTTTATTTCAAGTTTGGATTATTCCAATAGAGTTGTCAAAAATCAAAATAAAGTCTTATGTTGTTGTGAAACTCAGCTGGCTCGGTGCTTCTTTTGGTTTAATTAAGTCGAACTAAAATTTTAATTCATGCCATCCACTCAAAATCTATAAGTAAGATCTTGGTCAAAAAGCTTGAAGTTCCTCTAACCCCTTCAGCTCACAGTGACCACTACAACTTTCTTTCTTTTCTTAGAAAACAACAAAATCACACTAACTTGGTGAAAGAAGTGATAGCAATGATTTTGGCTGATGTGAGTACCAAATAGTTTTTACATTTTAACAATATCTTAATTAGAGTTGCAACTTTGAGTTGGGAAAGGGATTGGGTTAGGCTTCCTGATATGAAGTTGACTAGATTTGCAATTATGTCTTGTAAAACATTTCCCGAGGCTGCATTGGATGCCACTCCCAATGGAATGCTAATACATCAGAAATAAAAAATCAATTCATGTGATGCCTTGAACTTATTGGGAAATACTGGTATGTTGGCATCACTCTAATTTGCATTTGCAATTATATATATTCTTGTATATTATACTTCGATTTATGAATTCATGTGGGGGGAGGGGGGTGGGAGAAATGATAGGGAAAGGGGAGAAATGATAGGGAAAGGTGGTTTATTGTAAGTCTAAGTCATGTATAACCAATCATGGTTTTCAAAATCGGACCGGATTGGATGGTCAGACTGAAAAAATCAGGAATCAGTCACTTGATTGATTCCGTTTTTCAGCAAACCACTGAACCGGTTGGTGAATCGTTCGAACCGTTTTGACTATTTTTTAATTTTTTTTAAAAGGGGCTAGCCGTTCGGGTTGAACTGTTCAAACCGATAACCGGACTCTTGACCGGTTCAGTTTTAAAAACCATCTAACCAACATACATTTATACATGCATTTGTAATTTTGGTAATGGTAAGACTGAGGGATTTGGGTTAGAGTTAGGCTTGAAACTTGGGCTAGGGTTTAAGATTGAGGTTTTGACACATGGGGTTAGACTAAGGTTGAACTCAACCCAAGGCAACCCATCTTGAGTCAATGCAGTAGTGCACCCTATTTGCAGTTTATGCTTCATGTATCAACATGCATGTTACTATGCCTTTGGTTCATGCAGTATTTAAATTATATTTCGACCTCAAAAGAGTGCATTGTAATCACTTTCAATAAGTACTTAATAAATATTCTGACAATTATATTAAAAAAAAAGGTAATTTTTAATCTTTTTCAAGGATAGACTGGGGATATCTATTTTAAGGGATAGGCGACAAAAAAATTTGTAAATGGTTACTCAGTGTGCTCCCCACAGCATTGTATGACTACCTGATCTGGACTACTGCTATAGGTGAGCAGGTCAATTTCTGGACGGTAGGATCATTCGAAACTGATAACTGGTCATGTTTTCGAATCCGATTACGCTTTGCAGTTTGCACAAAAAAAAACTATTCACATGGACAATTGAATCATTGAACTGTTCGAACCTGATCAGTGGTTCGTGGGTCACGTTTAAATTTAAAAGAAAATACAAAAAAATTATAAAGGGTTATTTATTTTAATCCCATTCGATGGTTTTTTCTTTTTCTTTTTTGTCTACAAGTATTGTGCTTAAATGTTCCAATCCAAAGGTAAGACGTAAAATAAATATTGTGCTTAAATGTTCAACTGTTTTACCCAGATAGTTGAATTGCTGACCCAGAAACCGTGTTCAAAGTTATTAGCGGGGATCAATGCGATGCACGGGAAAATGAAATGCAATTTTTGACAAACTATTGTAATTTATTTAGATTCATATTATTTGATAAATTATCATTCTAAGTTCTACTAATTTTTGGAATTTAATGGTTATTTTTACAAAGCTATACTAATTTCATCTATTTTATCATACCTTATGGAAATTAGTGATTATTTTTCCCTAAGTTCTACTAATTTCTGGTAATTTATATTATATAATAATTTATGATAATTCTTGGTAAATATAATATTTTATGGAAATTAGAGGTTATTTTTGGCTAAGTTCTACTATTTTCTGGTAATTTCTATTATACTGATTTATGAGAATTCTTGGTCAATATATACTTATTATATGACAGTTTATTGGTCAATTAGTGGAAATTAGTTCTATTATATAATTTCTACTAATTTCTGGTAATTTCTATTATATACTAATTTCTTGGTAAATATATACTAATGTATTATATTTATTATATGATAGTTTATTGGTAAATTATAGTAATTTATCGATTTTATAGAATTTAGTGGCTATTTTTGGACATTTCTACTAATTAATAATAATTTTTGGAAAATTATTTTAATGCATTTAGGATTATGTTATTTGATAATTTCAAGTAATTATCATCCTAAAGTCTACTAATTTGTGATAATTTCTTTTGATTTACTTTTAGTAATTTTTTTATAAATATTGGTAATTTATGTCTAATGATGGTAATTTCTTTTAATTTATATTTGATAATTTTTATAATTATTTGACATTTGTTATTGTTACATTATTTGACACTTTTAGGTATAATAGTTATCAAATTTCAAAAAAGAAACCAAATAGCAATATTTTTAACTTACAATATGTAACAATCTTCAAAGCACAAAATCTATAAATGTAAACCAAAAAAATTCAAGGTTCAAAGTATCGACACGTATCGGTCGATACGTATCGTGCCGGTGGCTTTCCGATACGCCCCTATAGGGGTTGTATTGGTCAGCCACTAGTTCAGAGGGTAGCCAGGCCTTAAATCGACCTCTCTGAACCGGTTTCAAAAAAAATATGTAAAACATAAAAAAAAAGCACCAACACAGGGTGTATCAGCCCATGTTGATATTTAGAACCTTGAAGCAATTCATTGAGCTAAATGCAAATAGCACTTTTAACTAACATTATGTAACAATCTTCAAAGCACAAAACCCAAAAATTTAAACCAAAGAAATTCAATAAGCAAAAAGACAAACATTTATTTTTGCTGATTTTTGTTAACATTATTTATTAAATATTTAATTATTAACAGTGTTTATCAATAATAGCAAGTTATTATAATATTTTATCAAATAATCAGTAATTATCGTTTTTATAATATTATTTAGTTATTTTTAATATAATAGTAATTATTAAATTTATGAATAGGATTTGTCAACAATATTGATTAAATTAATAATTACCAAAATTAAATTAAATTAACAGTATTTATATATCAGTAATAGTCAGTAATTATAATATTTTATTAAATAATCAATAACAATACTTTTAATAACATTTTTAATTATTTTTAACATAACAATAATTACTAAATTTATTAACAGTATTTATAATTTTAATTTAAAGTAAATATCTATTTATTAACAATATTTATAATAACAGTAATTATTAATTATAATTACTAATTATATATTTATTAAATTACTGTAATAATCAGTAATTATTAAAACCGGGTTAAAATAAATAGATAATAGTATTTATCTAAACCGGGTTTATAAATAAGATCAGGTTTGACTATATAGTTAGTATCAGTAATGGTTAATAATTATAATCGGTAATTAATCATAATCAGTAATTAAATAATCGGTAATGGAAGTAATTAAATTACTACCATTTGGCGAAAGGGGAAACCACTCCATAATCAGTAATTAAAACCATGTTAATATAATCAGTAATTAATGGCAGTAATTTAATTACTGCCACTTGGCGAAAGGGGAGACCACCCTTTTCGTATTAATATATATATATATATATATATATATATATATATATATAAGATTCTATTTTCTAGGTTGATCACCTAACAAGGTTTATAGGTCAGGTTCAGTCAAGACCTATCAAACAGTCAAAACTGTTGACTTGGTCAAGAACCAATTGACTTAGTTGGTTCGGTTGTTGACCTATTCGATCTGGTGACCAGGTTGCGAGTTACATAATCAATGCATACAAACTGTTGGAGGCCATAACTTTACATTCCGATATTCGATTGGGGTGATTTTTTTTGGGTAACTTTTCGAGATCTATGCGGAGCCATAGGTGCCTTGCCCTGCAATTTTTGCAAAAAAAAAAGCCTTTTTTAGTCTCAAATAGCAATTTTTAATATTTTTATGAATAAAAAATTAAAAAATATAAGTTAAATATAAAATAATACATATAACATATCTAACTATATTTATACATTATTTATTGCTAAAATATATATTTATATATACACAGACATATATATGCGATGACGTGAGATGGTCAGAACCTTAAACCCAACCGGTCAAACCGGTGACTCACAACCCGGAGGCAAAAACGATTTGACCTCCAGACCGGATTTTAAAACATTGGCATAGCTACCCGGATAACTACTGATGCCCTCGCTCCTAAAAAGGTGGGTGAACAACTTATATGTAAGCCGATATGTTTTCTCCCTCTTATGGCTCTCTTTACCCTATAACTTGTAACGTATAAGAACACCAAAACCTCACTTCCTAGGGCAAGTTTTACCTGATAAACTTGCCCAGGTAAATAAAATTATGTGCACCATGAGAGTGTAATAATGTTGTTAGTACTTTGAGCAGTGTAACTTGCTCTCTAGTTGAGTCGATGGTAGGGACAAACACAACTGGTGCCAGTTTAGAGGTATCGGTTGTATAAGACATTGATGATAATTTTTGGGACAAAGCACATGTCAATAGGACTACCGATGGGATTGAATCATTGAACTCGTAGACCCCATCCAATCCCACAATATATCACATACCATGTAGCGTCTGGGACAAATCCCTGTTCTGATGTGTCCATTCTGGGTCCATTTCTGAGACCCAATACTATTAATATTAACTGGGCCATTACTGAATGGGTCTAGCCTGCTCTAACCTGTTAAGGAATCGAACTGATAGCCATAGTCCAACTATCATATCAATATCATACAGGCAAGCAGCCTGCTTGCCTGCTTCTTTTCAATACACGTGGCAAAACCTCTGATTAAAATAAAAGGGTTTTAAACACAAATCTTTATCAATCCGACTATGGGTTGCCCGGATGCACTTCACCGACTTTGGGATCCTCGGTAGACTTATTTGTTTTCAATGTTATATGAAAGTAGGGTAAAATACAAAAACCTCCCTTCGAGTTTCTGACAAACATAAAAATCTTTCCTATAATTTTATTTTAGCAAAAATCTTTCCTCTATTTTTTATAAAATTAACAAATACCTTCCTTTTGTTGATGAATAAGACAGAAAAGGTTAAAGAAAAGATAATTTTTTTTAAAATACTTATTTTATTTATTCTTAAACACTATTCATCTTCTCCATTCAAACCCAAAAGCAGAGGGGCAGCGGCGGCACCAGTGACAGCGGTATGGCGGTCCATTAGGACATGAGAAAGAGCAATGCATTTCCAATGAAAACGGAACAGATTACCAATCAGCCCAGATTATCTTGTAATGGGCGGCATTGCATTTCATTTTTTGATAATCATAAACTTTTCACTATTGTTAGCCGCAGAAGGCTTTGCAAAGCCTGGCCAACGGCCTACCACGGGCAGTTGGCTTTCCGAGCATTGAGAATAACTTCTCAGTTCTACGGTTGCGCCTTTACACAGCGAAACCAACATTACCGTGCATTTTAGTACAACCTTACTGGTTTTTGCTACTATGCACCAAACAAACTGAGAAAGACAATCAGACGAGGAGAGAAAGAGAAGGAACTTGGTGTAACTGAAGTTGGTGAGGCAGCCACAAGGGACGTAATCGTTGATGACGAGTTTCTCCTTGGAACCCCAGTAGAACCCTCGTATGCACACCAGATTGGGATGGCGCAATTAGTTATAAGCCTGACCTGATTCTCGAAATCTCCGTATATCTCTATACCACTCTCACCGATCCTTCGCACCGCCAGCGTCATCCTATCCTCCAGCACAGCCTTGTATACTATGCTCGAACTAGTCGCTCCCAATATATAAGCCGATGCTTTCAGCAGAGTCTCCAGCTCCAACAACATTTCTCTGTCTACAATTACAAGAGACCCTCCCTTCTGTTCTTGATACTTTTTTTGCTATTCATCACCCACCTTTTCCTCTTCATCTTCATCACTATCAATGCTCATCGTCTCGGACATCTCTTCACCGTCGTCATTTTTCTTTCCCAGGCACCAACACGCCGACCCTTTCGGTTCCGTTGATGACAAAGGCCAGATATCTTTCCCGTCCATTTCATCTTTCTTCTCTACGCATCTTGTACTACTGACCACCTTCTTCCTTCTCTTCCTTACTTGGTAAACATAACAGAATATCGTAGCCAGAACTCGGATACTAGCCAAATCCCCTAAGATGATGCCTGCAATTGTTCCTGGTCTGAGACCCCTCTGCCTTTGCTGTTGAGTCCCATTCATCGTTCCAGATCACCCAGTTATAGGTGTCGAGTCTATGGTGTTCGGATTAGCTGCAAATGCAGGAGGAGAAGTAATTTCAGAGACATTGGGTGGAGCAGAAAGAACGGAAGTCACGACACACAGGTTCTTCAGTGGCTTCCTGCATAGATCCGGGTTGCTAGCGAACAATTCCATTTTCTGATTGAGAAAAGCTATGTTTTCCGGGATTTCTCCTGTGAGATTATTGAACGAGAGGTCAAGCGTGACATTCCCTAGAATTTGCTACCCAAATTCCGGTGGAATCCTTTTGACGAGCCTATTGTACGAAAGGTTCAAGTAACGAAGGCTGACTCCACCGAAATCTGGCGGCAACGACCCGTTAATCAGATTGGAAGACAGATCTAAAACTTGAACGGCTTCGAACACACTTGGAACACCGCCAGATAAGTAATTGTTGCTCAAGGAAACGACAGTAAGATTTCGAAGAGCAATGAGGTTCTGAGGAATCCTTCCCACCAAAGCATTAGCAGAAAGGTTAAGAAACTCAAGGTTCTTCAGCCCTCCGATTTCTCCGGTAATGCGTCTGAAATTACGTTGTTGGAAAGAACAGGGCGTATTTCCAACTAACTAGAAGAAGAAAAAGAAGAAAATGAGAGAAAGGGAGAGAGGGAGGAAGGGAGTGGCTGAGAGGGGTTGTCGCCGCCGTTGCTCGGATTCTGGGTTCAAACGGGGAAGGGGAGGAATAGTGCATTTTCAATTGATTTATGTTGAGGGGGAGAGGGGTAATAGGAAAGAGAGATTGAGAGGGAGAGAATGGCGGAAAGGGCGATGGAATGGAACAATGCCAGAAGAATAAGAAGAAGAAGAACGGAAAAGAAGAAGAAGCCGAAGAAGATGAGCGAAGAGGAAGAGATCCGATTTAGAGGGGTGTCGCCGCTACCTCTGCTTTTGGGTTCGAATCGAGAAGAAGATGAACAGTGTTCGAGAAAGGGTAAAATAGGTATTTTGAAAAAAAAACAACCTCTCTTTAACATTTTCTCTCTTGGTCATAGGAAGATATTTATTAATTTTATAAAAAATAAAGGGGAATTTTTTGCTAAAATAAAATTATAGGAGAAATTTTTGTATTTTACCCTATGAAAGTGTAATAGTTTATTTATAAAAATCTACACTTAAATGTAAATATGTAATATCAGTGGGTCATGCGTCATGCCACGGCCGTTGGATTGAGATTTCATTTATCTGAAAGGCTGATAGCATGTGTTGAACCGTTAGATTGAGACTAGAGACTATAGTCGGTTTCCTCTTCCTCGTGTGAACTGTGAAGTACCCAGAAACAGAAAGAAGTGAGACGTAGGATTGGACAAGATATACGAACCCCCTTTATCGGGTCTAACACACAACAGTGGTGACTGTAATAAAGCCAAAGCATGAGAATGCACTAAAAGCATGCAAACAGGAAACAGGTCGGTCGACCCAAACAAGCTCACAACCTCAGTTTCAGTTGTCCTCCTCGTAAAGACTAAAGAGTAAAGAGGACGACGCCATTCACGACACGACTCTTTAGCAAACCGACTAGTGTTCCAAGTACAGTACTCAATGTAGACCAATAGCGAACAGACACGTGAGTTATGAACGTAGATGGGTCCCGTGTGTTAGAGGACAAATAGATAATCAATCAAAAACAAACAAAGAAAATTGGTGTACTCCGGCAGTGCAGTCACGAGTGCAAAAGACATTTCTGACGCCAAGTCAGTAGCTAATCTGTTGTTGATTCATATAAGTAGTATTAGAGTCAGTTGGGGGGAGCTCTTTCTCAGTTTCTATTCTACCTCAGTTCCCCCCAAACTTATGGTAGCTGTTCCAGAATTTCAAGGCATTCCATAGGACTAGGAGGGTCTTGTTTTGGATCTGGGCCTACTTCAGTATGTAAGATGATGGGCCACCTTGGGGACATCCACAACCTAACCATGTCCATCAATTTCATCTCATGCTTCAAAAACCCTTTGCCCGCTCAGTATTTCTATTTTTGTGGCAAACCCATTTATTTGCTATTGCTAAACTGCTAAAGTTGGGTTCTGGGGACACATGTTTTTGGAACATCAGAGAACCCAAAACTTTGATGGGCCCTACTTAGAAAGATGGCCTAGAAGTTAAAGTTAATCAATCCTCCTCTGATAAACTCATCACCCTGCCCTATCAATCTGATGATTGTGGTACAGCCACAGTTTTGATTGAGGAAATTCATGTAATGGTTTGGTCCTGATTCTTGGAAATTGGGATAGGTGGCAAGTCAGTTCTGTGCAATTGATGAAGCACAGTTTCGGCCAAATAGGATTCAGTAGTACCAGTTATGACTGATATTTTGGCTTTGGGACGCATGCCATATCTCTAATAAGTAGCCACCTCCATTGGCCCACGGGAAGCAAAACACCTCCAATGACCCATTGGGCCGAGCAACCCCCACCCTCTCTGTTCAACTCTTACTCTTCTTCTTCTTCTTCTTCTTCTTCGGACAAGCAGAAAAAAACAACAGAAAGAAAACGAAAACCAAGGTCCAAGGGGCCTCATCTCGACGTGCAGTGCAGCAGCCAGCAGTCATCCCTTTTTAGTTTTTGCGCACAAAGGCCTTATTGTACTTGAGCAATATTGACGACGCGGTACAATGCCTTACAAAAAAGCTGAAGTTTCTGTAACAGCAGTGGTGTTAATAGCCTAATACTCTCTAATTAACGGCAGGAGTAGTGCCAACACCGAATAAGTCAATAAACTTCTTCATCCCTAACGTGTTCAACACGCTTTCGTTCCAAATTACGGGATGAGTGCAAATACGTGTTTGCAGTGCAGGCAAAGCAAACTAAAGTAAAACCCAAAGCAGAAACAAAACAAGCTTCACAAAATTCTCACATACTCCTATCCATTTGTATTAGTACAAACGAATTATGCATTGCAAATTAAACAGAACGTTCAGAAATATTTTTGGAGGCTTCATATCAGTTCAAATCAGCCGCTCCACAACTTCCCACAGCACATTTCCACTATGTATTAGGAATATCTCACAATGATAATATCAAGAATAATAATGTTATCATCAGGAAATGTTCCTAATATACAGCGGGGATGTGCTGTGCGATGTCGTGGGGAGCAGTGTTGTGAGGGACTGATTCGGTCTTGCTTCATATTGGCAATGAACAATCAATTTCCGTAATTTGAATTGCAATAACTTTATCTGAATGTATGGTTTCATTACACTAAGGCTGTGTTTCGTTGCAGTGCGATTTTATTTGCACTACTACAAATATATGAGAGTGCAAATCCTTGTTTAATTTTGTTTTAAATTTTATTTTATTTACTTTATTTATACTATAACCAAACAAAATTAAATTAAAATTTAAAACAAAAAATAGGTCAGAATTTACACTCAAAGCATTTTCACTGCCATGATTTTGCATCAGTGCAAATTAATTGATTACATTCCAACCAAACATAACCCAAATGGACGATGATTTTTACACAAGCATATGCATTACAGAACAGCAGTGCGAAGTTTGATTACTTGCGTTTCCAGTGTTCAATGTAATATTTCTCTTAAATTGGAAAAAGTTATCCCTTGGAACTTTAAACGCAACCAAATATATATGAAGTTCCTTTGGAGCATTGATGCTTTATATTGTTCTGAGAGTCAAAAGAAGACAGATTCTCTTTGCCCTTTTTCAAAAAAATAAATAAATACTGGAGACAAGAGACAAGGAGCAAGGAGCATAATCAAGCAAGTAATTTGACCATGATTCTAAGGAACAACATTCCCTTTATCCTTTCTCATTATATTTTAATTTTAAGTTAATTAAGGCCCCATTTGGTATCACTCCGGAAAATTGGTTTGGGCGATTTTTCAGATGAGAATGCCATTTGGCGGTGCTCTTTCTTGAAATTTCATTCCATCTGGATGAAAAAGTCGCTCTAGATTCCCATTTCTTCACTTATGAGGATGGAGGGTTCTTTCATCTTGGCAATTCTCGCCACGTCCTTTTAATTTAATGAACACGTGTGCCCAAAGTACACGTGAGAGCAGGGGTAGTAAGGTCTTTTCAACTTAAAATTAGAAGAAGACAAAAAATTATTATCGTTCTTATTCTTCTCTTGCTCAAGGTTCAAAGTATCGACGTATCGGTACTTAGAAACGGTCGATACATACTTTTTTTTTTCAAAGTTTAGTTTTTTGGGAAATTTATAAGATATTTTTTATTATTAAAAAAAATTGGGGGTGACCATGCTCTTTTCATAAAGCTATTCGAACTTTGGCTTATGAAAAGTTTGGCTCGGGTCGGTTTAAACTGACCTAGAGTCTGATATATATGATCATTTGCTAATCGAGCCGAGTTCGAGCCCAGTGAAGCTCAACTCGTGAGGTTCGCGAGCCTAGTATAATAAATAAATACTTTTTATTATATGCATATAAATATATGAATATATATATATAATAAATAATGTTTATTATATATATAACAATATTTTTATTTGTTAGATATAAAAGAAAATAATTTTTATAATTCTTATTATTTTATATGTAAAATAAAAAATATTTTTATATTTATAATTTTTATTGTTTAGAAAAAAAACTTAGCTTGCAATCGAGCTCAAACTTGCAAGCTTTGAACCGAGTCAAGCTCAAACTTGCGAGCTTTAAACCGACTCGAGCTTCAGTTCAAGTCTCTAGCTCAAATCAAGCTCAAGCTTAAGCTCGAGCCTAACACAATTTTAGTGAGTCGAGCTCGAATAGCCAAGTATTCAGCTCGACTTAGCTCGAATCCACCCCTAGTTAAAACCCACCACTCCACTCTCCTCTTCATCCCTCCTCAACAAAATATTTGAGAATAGGATTGAGAGAGGAGGGGGAGGAGAAACAAAGAAGAAGATGCCTGTGAGGATGAAGATGTAGATATTTGTGAAAAACCCTCACCGAGAAGACCAACACCCTCAAGGTTGAAGATGGGGGTGGGGATTAATAGGGATCCCTGACCCCAATCAATTGAGTTTCACAAGAAGAAGAAGAAGAAGAAGAAGAAGATCCTTTTGGTGCTTCTAGATTCTAAAAAACTTGAAGTGCCAGACGCTTATATAGAAATTGAAAAACCAAGAATTCGTTTTTTTTAGAAAGTAATGAATTCTTAGAATTTTCTATAATTGATGCCAAATAGGGGCTAAGAGTTTTCTTCTACTACTATTTCTGTTTAAAAACAAACAGCAAATGTCAGTGTGTGGGAAAAAAGCTTTTCCCATATGATATGAAAATGATTATGAGCCACTCACACCCCGTTAGGGCTGTTAATCCCTTAATGAACTCGGAGAATCTAAAACCTGATTCAATTATTTTGGATTTGGGTGATCTATTTGCATAATCAATTAGATTCAGATTTTACAATGATTAATAATTGAATTGGATGTACATTTATCCCATTCAATCTATTAAAATTGGAGTCCAATTATTTTATATTAGATACTAATATGATGTTATATAATTATATAAATATAAAAATATATAATTTTATAGGAAAAATCTATGATGTAGAAAAGACCTGGTATTCTAAGAGTTTTGACCAATTAAAACCCACCCATGAATTTTAATAAATAACACCTGATTGGATCTGATTTGAGTTTGATAGTATGAGAACCAGATTTTAGATCCCTAATGCCAATCGAATTTTGGATACCCCCCCCCTCCCAATGAATTGGCATGCTTCTTTTTTTTCTTTTTGAAAGCCCTTAGGCAACTGCATTCAACTTTCAATCTCAGTTACATCATTGATCAATACAGAAGAAATAAACTTAGGAGTAGAGGACCAGGTTTGAGTAAAGTGACAAGTAAGAGCAAATTTGGCTATGTGGTGAGTTACCTAGTTACTTAGATCACGGAGTAAAAATAATTGAGGAACCACCATGGTGATTGAGGAGACTTCTGCAACTAGACAAAAGAGTAAGAATACTCCAAGGAGGATGAGAGTTTTCCTCCAACAAGAACTTGTTAATTGATTCATTATCACTTTCAAAGATGGTATGAGAAAAACCAATGAAAATGGCGAATTCTGTACTTTCCAAAAGAGTAGTGGCTTTAGAAACAATGGGAGGGTAGAGATCGATAGGAATAGAACCTGTATGGTCTCTCACAACAAAACCCACACTTGACTTTTGAGAGGAATTAGGCCATCAAAGTTGATTTTTAAAAAGCCATTGGGGGGTTTTGTCCTTTGCACTGGCTGCACCAATATGTTGCTTGCATGATCCATCAAGTTATCATGATAATTAGAAAAGATCAAAAAGTTATGATGAGCTAAATTGGTGGTATGATGAGAAATATAATGAGGAGTCCCAGGCCTGTTCTTAAAAATTAGCGCATTTCTTGCAAGCCAAATATGTCAAAGAAGAAATATGAGTTTTAGTAAATCAACATCACTGGTGCACCTTGATTTAAAGAACCTTAAAAATTAGCGCATTCCTTGCAAGCCAAATATGTCAAAGAAGAAATATGAGTTTTAGTAAATCAACATCACTGGTGCACCTTGATTTAAAGAACCTTATCTAGGTTGTGATCCAACCCGGCAAACTCCTTTCTGAATTTGTCATAACGAATCGAAATGTTTGCACCGAACCAAATTTGCTTAGCAAAAGGGCATTTGAGAAATAAGTGATTCTTATCACTTTATGATATGTTTCCATGCGATAATATGATATTCAATGTTTTGGTATCATGCGATTTAAAAGGGCCAAAATGCATATAAAAAAGGTTTTAGGTTACAGGCTTTGGATCAGGCCATCTTTGGGAAGGCTATTTACCGTTGATATGGCCATTTGTCTTAAATCATTGTATTTAGTGTATCGGGATCTTAAAATCCGATATATATTGATCGATACATGTTAATATATCAATATTTTAAATCTTGCATAGCATTTTCATCAAAGTTTTCTTTGGATCGATATTATTAGCTTGAAAGAATACAATTATACAAAACCGAGGAAATAATGAGGTGTGATACTTGGATCAGCTCAACTCAAATCAGTACCCCATAGGATTGTCCCCTATAACGTTCTGCAGCACATTCCCACCACATATTGAGAATATCTCCTAATGATAATATAAAAATGATGATATCATCGTCCGGAGATGCTTCTAATACATCGGCTGATTTGAAATCAGATCAGCTTCAAAAAAGGAAAAAAAAGGAAGCTAGTTCTCAATACTGTGATTGAGTTGTCCAATAAAAACTTTCGATCTTTACAGCCTTGCATTAAAAATAGCTCTTTACTTATGTGATTTATTTCATAGGGTGATATTCCTAATACAAGGTTGAAAGAGGCTGTGGGGACGGTGTGAGTACTCTGACCAAAGTCGATCTTTTTAATTTGGGTAATGGCTCAAGGGTCCTACCATCATCACTAAAAGTGAGAAATCTGATTTTTTTTTTCATTCATTAATTAACAGTGTTTTCGCATTTGCCATTATTAAGAAAAAAAACGTTCCACTAAGATACCCGAAAGATATCCTATAAAAAATTGGCATCCAATGAATCAGTACTTTAAAACATTTAAAAAAATAATAATATGACCAGATGAAGGAAGATTTGGCCCGACCTCACAAGTCACGCCACGTGGCAAAAAATAAGTAGCTCGGCACTTAAAACAGCGTACCGAGGGTACAAACACCAAAGGGAAGAGACGACATGGTCGTCTTGACACAGTTTTCACAAGAATTAATACAAGACTTAGATTCTGTCTTCCAAATCCCGCATCAATTTAGCATTAAATTGAACCCCAACAAATGTGTCTTCGGCGTCACCTCGGGCAAATTCCTATGCTACATTGTCAATCGGCGCGGTATTGAGGCCAACCCGAACAAGATAAAAGCCACCCTAGATATGAGACCACCTCAGAAAGTAAAAGTAGTTCAGAGGCTAAACAGCCGCATAGCCGCTCTAAGCCACTTCATGTCCAAATCAGCAGACCGCTGCCTACCTTTCTTCAAAGCAATCAAAGGCAAAAGGTTCGAGTGGACCCAAGACTGCCAGCTCGCGTTTGACAAGCTAAAAGGTTACCTCGCTAGTGTGCCAACCTTAGCCCGGCCAGAGGAGGGCGAGGTCTTAGAATTGTACCTCTCGGCAAGCGACGAGGTGGTCAGTTCGGTACTAATAAAAGAAACAAACCGGGTCCAACGACCCATCTATTATGTTAGTAAAATTTTGCAGGGAGCAGAGACAAGGTACCCGCAAATAGAAAAGCTAGCATACGCACTGGTGATAGCAGCTCGGAAACTCCGCCCGTACTTCTAGGCTCACATCGTCATCGTCCTGATTAACAAACCTCTGAGACAAGTTTTACTCAAACCCGAGGTTTCCGGTCGACTGACGAAATGGGCCATCGAACTCAGAGAGTACGACCTCCAGTACAAGCCAAGAACCACTATTAAGGCCCAAGCCTTGGTAGATTTTATCGCCGAGTGCACGTTTAGCCTCGAAGCCCCTGAGTTGGTCGAGCCCGAGATCCCCTGTTCGGGCGAGCTCAAAGCTCCCTAGCCAATAGAATCTGAACCCCGTGAAGTAGCAGCCAGTGTAGCATCTCTCCTGGTTAGACCAAACGCGAACTGGGATGTGGAGCCCTGGATCCTTCACGTAGATGGCTCCTCAAACCAGCAGGGCAGCGGGGCTGGAATAGTGCTACGTGGCCCGAGCGGAACAAAGTTGGAATACGCACTACGCTTTGAGTTCGCGGCATCCAACAACGAGGCGGAGTACGAGGCACTGATAGCTGGGCTGAACCTAGCACAGAAGGTCGGAGCAAAGCACGTTGTTATCTGCAGTGATTCCCAGCTCGTTGTCAACCAAGTTACAGGCAAGTACGAAGCACGCGAGCTCACTATGATTGCATATTTGGCAAAAGTAAAGAAGGCTCTGCTCAACTTCTAGTCACACTTAATCAGGCAAATCCCGAGGTCAGAGAACACTGAGGCCGACGCCCTATCCCGGCTAGCCAGCACGAGTCACAATGCCATGAGAACCGTGTACATAGAGGACTTACCTCGGCCCAGCATTCTCGATGGGGCAGAAGAGGTCACTCCCGTCTCCGAAGCAGAGCCGAGCTGGATCGACCCACTCGCGAGCTTCTTGCTAGATGGAACCCTCCCTGCGGACTGCAATGCAACCAAGAGGGTACAGCGCCAGGCAGCCAAATACGTCATAATAGACGAACGGTTGTACCGACGATCCTACACGCTCCCCTACCTGCGATGCTTGCGACCTGCCGAAGCCGAGCTCGTACTCCGCGACACTCATGAAGGCTTGTGCGGCGGACACCTGGGGGGCAGAGCCCTCACTCAAAAGGCAATTCGACAAGGATACTACTGGCCAACGATGAAGACAGAGGCCGTCGAGCTTGTCAGAAAGTGCGACAAGTGTCAGAAGCATGCCAATATCCACCATCAACCTGCTGCCGACCTCAAGTACCTCACCAGTCCATGGCCCATTGCACAATGGGGCATCGACCTTCTAGGGTCATTCCCGCCAGCAACAGGTGAGAGAAAATTCCTAGTGGTGACAGTAGATTACTTCACAAAGTGGATAGAAGCTGAACCTCCAGCAACAGTTACAGCTCGAAACATACAGAACTTCTTTTGGAAGAACATAGTATGTCGCTTCGGGCTACCTCGGGTACTGATCTCCGACAACGGCAAACAGTTTGAGGATATCAAGTTCAAAGAATTGTGCCAAAGTATGGGAATTAGTCAGAACTTCACGTCGGTCGCACACCCGCAGGCAAACGGTCAAACAGAAGTAATGAACAGAGCCATCCTCCGCGGACCGAAAGCACGACTAGACCGAGCTAAAGGGTTGTGGGCGGACGAGCTACCAAGTGTTCTATGGGCTCACCGAACCACGAAAAAAACCGCCACAGGAGAGACCCCCTTTAACCTCACCTACGGCACCGAAGCGGTAATCCCGACGGAAATCGAAGTACCTACGCTGCGACTAGAAGCATACGACGAGCAGGCAAACGAAGATGAGTTACGCACCAACCTCGACCTACTGGACGAGGTGAGAGACCTCGCGCACATCCGAACTGCGGCCTACCAGCAAAAGGTAGCTCGGTACTATAACGCCAGAGTAAAGAAGAGGAACTTCCGCGTCGGCGACCTGGTTCTCCGTAAGATCATGGTACCCGAACCCGGCGTAGGAAAACTCGGACCAAATTGGGAAGGGCCCTACAGAGTAAAGAAAGCACTCGGGGGGGCATACGAGCTCGAAACCCTAGAGAGAAAACAAGTACCCCGAGCATGGAACATTGTCAACCTAATGCGATACTACCTATAGACCGCCGAGCAAAGTGGATAAAATCACCACCAAAACAGGGCACGCAAGTGCGGTAGCCCGGACAGGAAACAGATCAGACGCATGATTAGTTCGGAAAATATGCTCAGTTCGGGAGAAAGAACAACCAACACTTAAACAAAAGTCATTCCATTTCAAAAGTAAGGTAGTACATAAAATATATATATATATATATATATATATATTTACAAGCCCGGAGCTATTTCTTCACCATCAGAAGGCACTTCAACAATACCCGAAGGCCCCGCCTCGCCCTCGGAGTCTGGCTCGGCGTCAGCAGCATTGGCCATCTCCTGAGTTATGCGCGAAGTGGATATGGCGCTAACACCGAGCTCGGGGTACGTATTCCGGATCATCCACCGGCTTAGTTTAAAACCCCTCCTATATGAATCCACCATCAGATCATCAAAGCTCGACGAAGCAATGTACTCATCGACGGCCTTCTTCTTGGCATCTTCGATACCTTGAGAAAAGATCTGCGTCCTCTCCCTGATGTCCTCCTGAAGATACTCGACCTGATGCTGCAGACCCAGCCTCAAGTCCGCCATGTGCTTCACCACCACTCCCATGGCCTTGGCATCTCTCTGAGACCTCACCTGCCTGATCAGTGAAAAACGAGCAGTCTCTTCGGCAGCACGAGCAGCCTCCTCGACGGCACGACGAGCCTCTTCGGCAGCTCGTGCCTGCCTCGAGCTCCTCTCCACCTGAGCCGCCAAGGCGTGAATAGAGGAATTCACCTACCAAAAGGAACCGAGTGATCAAAAGAACCAACAAAACAAAAGGCAAAGAGCTCTAAAAAAGGGAGAACACTTACCACCATGGCATGGGTAACGGCACGGCAGGCCACTTGATGCACGGGGAGATTAGTCCATGCCGCCAACTCCTCAGGGAAGATAGCCTCCTTACTCTTTTGAAGAGCATGGGTCGGCGACAACACACTCCTGAAATCCCTCGGGGCCCCCGAGCCCGAGGGCCCAGCTCGCGTATAAGCAGACCCGGAGTAAGCAGGAGCACCGAAGTATGTAGGAGCCCCTGTGTATGTAGTCTTAGCATAAGGGCCCCCTGCTGGCTCCTGCATTGGAGGGACCATCTCGGGTTCCCTGGGCAGATCTTCTGGCTGATAGTCCGGCACCTCGGGCTCCGCATCCCGGGGCATCTCAGCGCGACTTCGCTTGGCAACCCGCTTTCTCCTCTTCATGCCTTGGAACAAGTGTCCACCCCGGGTCCCTCGAGAATCCATCACACCTACGAAAAGAAGTTTGCCATCAGTAAAAAGCAAGAAAGACAGCAAGATAAGAATCTCTAAGTGAAGAACCTACCCGAACTCCCTACTTAGAGCCCAAACTCCCTACAAGGGGCCCGAACTCCCTACTTAGAGCTCGAACTCCCTGCGAGGAGCCCGAACCCTCCCTTTGGCACCGAGTCACACAAAGCAGAGACCCGAACTGGCCCGTCTTATGACAGTTCGGGACACCCCCTATCCGAACTCAAGACTTCGCCTCACGCACCGCTCCAGGCACTTCGCCTCCAGAGCCTTGAACTGGACGAACCACACCGTACCTGACACCGAAGGAGTCCGTATCCAGGGGCAGCGCACTTGACTGACCTGGGATCTGACGCTTGACGGCCACACTTCAACGGCCACCTGCCACCGTCACCTGCCACCGCCATCTCCAGTTACAGAGACGGCTCCGACAAAAAGAGCAGTGGCGGTTCTGTCCCAGCAGAGGCAATGACGCCCGAACTGGCAGAAGCACGGAAATAATCATTCCCGACCTGATAGAAGTCTAGGAGTGAGTGCGCGAGGTAGTTATAAAAGGCTCTCCACCCCCTCAAAGAGGAGGTATGCAAACTTTGCACTATCTGGTTTTATCTTGCCTTTGAAAGAATTCTAACTTAAACTTCGGAGCCTTTACTCCGGGTTCTCCCCGGAGTTTCCTCATCTCCTCCGTTTCAGGTTCCCCACTACTCAGTTCAGAGGCAAAGTCATTGACAGCTAAGACCGGCCGAATTGCGCATCATCAGATGATAATCATCAAGATTCATGTAATGCTTTGATGAGACTAGTAGAATGAGAAGAATATGTAGATTCTAATTTTAGGAAAACACGTTACAAGTTGGTTATACCAACTATCAGAAAGCTACAAAATACAAAAGTGAGAGGAAATGACAAATTACCCCTTATAAATGACATGCCATGTGTTTCTGATGAGATGCAATTTGTCAATTTGTGATGTATAAAGTATATATGATGGACAAGTGGCACAGAGTTAGCAATAGCATTATTTGTCACCAGCAGATCCGCTATCCTCCGCCCACACCCAAATCTACTTAATGGGCTTTACTGCTACTAGTTTCTCTTTCTCTGATCAACAATTGGATGAACACTCCATCCTACAGCGTAAGTTTATACATCCAAACACTACGGTGAAGGGAAAATCCAACTAAATAATAATTTATTCCACCAAAGTCTAAACATCCCAGAAGAATTATAATTTATCCCACTTAATTCCGTGCATATGGAGATAAATTATACCGCCACCACCACCAAATTTAACGTACGTACGAGTTATCTCTCTTGTATCGCCAAATTAAGACAATAACAAAGGGGAATAAATGACTTATAAGTAATGAGGATTTTTTATGTTTGGATGATATACGATGCATGGATGCATCCTATATTGAAAGGGATATTAAAGATAAGGGATCGCTGATATTTGTCTTATTTATATACTACAAAGACTGTTACGGTCTTTTGTTTTATATCATTTCTTTTCAACCCTACTAACTTGATCGGACTCCAACCCTACTCCACCCAACCTACTTTTACATGTTGAATTTGGATTAATCTGACCCACATTCTACTCCTATCCCCACTACTTTCAAACATGTCAATCGGTTTATATATAAGAAGCACTTTTAATATGTATTTCCAAGCATCTCCCTTATCATAATAAAATCTACTAGAGCATTCTCCTCAACCTCCACATATCTTCCCTGTGTAAATGAACAATATCCACTATCAAATGGCTTCTTCTAAAGAATCACTTTTTCAGGAAAATCATTAATTATTTTAACCTACTTAATTTTCTAAGTTACTTCGTAGTTCTAATATAATATATTTTTTCACGCTTCAACGAGGAAATAAATAAATAAATAAAGTTGTACTTATCCATCGATTGATGCTACTTTTAGTCTAAAGCTGTTGCTGCCAAATATGGAGTCGAGAGCAGCAACGTAATTTCTAGCATCTGAGGCCAACGGGTTCAATTTGTTAAGAGAAAGAAGATGTCAGAGGTCCCACGACTTATCCCAGGGGCGAAGACTCCAACGGTCAAATTAGCATAAGGCTACGAGAGGTCAGATCAAGCAAGAAAGGGGACTTAGAGTTTAAGTTCCAGAGAATGTTTATCTCATTGTAGGAGTCCCTTTTTTATTCTCGGAGTTGCCTTAGAGGAAGAGTAGGTGGCGGCGGTTGGCAGTGGTTGGTGATGAATGACCTAGATACATCTAGTTGATGCCACGTGTCAAGATGCCCAAGTTGGCCAGATACTCCTACACCACTTGCCCCCACTTTCAAGGCCATAGTGGTCGAGGCCAGTTGGCGAATTGTACGGAAGCCACGTCTTTGGCCGAAGAGAGTATGGTAGATACGCGTAGAGGCATCGGTCTTAGTTGTAGAGCACTTCTCAGCGGTTGTGTGACAACTACTCCTCTATTCACCCTTTGTGTTAGTAAAGGACCATCCTAAATCGAGGGGATGTGACTTTGGCCCGTGAAGGTGTAGGCTATCCGCGTCCGTTATCCGTGCCCCATACGAGACGGCACAGGGGCCCGGTTTGGTGTATCCTTGAGCCGGAGTCGACGAGAGAACTAACCCCACCTCTTGGCATTGTTTTATCTCCCAAGGTCGGTGCCATGTGGAGCCTATCGGTTCGGGCTGTCAAGTTAGCAGGTCCACAGTCGTTGGATCAATTGGATCTGAGTCGTACATTCTTCTTTAAAAAGGGGGGGTGGTTGAGCGACTCTTCACCATTTGCTCAAAACCTTTTGCCTTAGAGCTACTGAGGACATCTTGGCTATAAACAACCAATCTCTTAGACCCTCTTTAACTAACATCTTTGGGTAAAGAGTTCCTGTCTCCAACATGTCAACATCGGATTCTGGTTGTAAGGCTTATAACCTCCCTAACTAGGGTACTCCTAGCAATTTGTTTATGTCACGTGGCGGCCTTGAGAGATAATTCTTTTAAAAAATGTTATTTTCGGGTTTACGGGTCGAACTGACCCGTTTATAGCACGTGGTAGACTCGAGAGAGTTCGTTCTCTCAAAAGTTTTTTTTTTTGGTACGTGGATTGACCCCACTCATTTCTGTATTTATAGGTGATGGTAGGTGGGTTAGTATAGTTAAGGGTGGGTAAGGGTCAATAGGGGTGGGTCAAGTAGGACAATATGGGTGGGTTTGGGTGATCTTGGGTTAGGGTTGGTTATGACCCCTTAAGAAGCATTGATGATGGGTCATGGTGGGTTGGTTTGTCAATATGGGCGAGTTGGCATTCAACCCTTACCTAATCCAACCCACCCATTTTCCACCCCTACTCTCGAACAACTTCCAATAGGTCGAGGTTGTTCCTTAACTCTTCACTGTTCTCGACTTCCTGGTATGCCTCGGTACGAGGTATCGACTGGCCGACCTTGGCTGGGATGATAGCCTTAGTCCTGTATGTTAAGTTGAAGGGAGTTTCACTCATGGCAGTCCAAAATGTCGTTTGGTAGGCCCATAGAATGCAGTACAACCCATCTGCCCAAAGCCCTTTGGCTCTGTCAAATATTGCCTTTAATCCGTCTAGGATCGTCCTATTGGTGACCTTAGCTAACCCGCTAGTTTGAGGGTAGCCGATTGAGGTGTACTGCTGCCTTATCCTTATGCTTCCACACCATTCTTTGAAGTTGGAGTCGTCAAACTGTCAGCCATTGTTGGTGACTAGCATGTATGCGATGCCAAATCAACAAATGATACTTTTCCAGAAGAAGTTTTGAATTGTCTTGGCTGTAATAGTTGCCATGGCATCAGTTTCGACGCACTTAGTGAAGTAGTTTACTGCCATGACAAGGTATCTCTTATTCTCGATGGCCAGGGAGAAAGGCACAAGGAGGTTCATTCCCCACTTTGTGAAGGGTCAAGGGCTGTTCAAGGCCGAGGGGGTCATCATAGGCCAATGGAGGATGTTGGAGTGCCTTTGGCATCAATCGTACTTTTATACCAAGTCAATAGTGTCTTTTTGGATGGTCGACCAAAAGTATCCTTGCTTGAGTGCTTTCTATGCCAGGGCTCTCCCCCCTAGATGATTACCACAAATGCCTTCATGAATCTCTCTTAGCACATACTCGTCTTCCTCTCGGTGGAGGCATCTAAGGTAAGGTAGGGCGAAGGATCTTCTGTATAACTTGCCTTTAAGTACGGCATACCGTGCCAACTGTCGCTAGACTCCCCTTGTCTCATTCCTGTCGAATGGTAACAGCTCATGTTGCTAGTGGCGAAAATGGGATCCATCCAACAATGTTCAATTTGGACGTAACACACTTGCCCCTCTTCAATGTTGGGATGTGTCAAGCTCTCGGTGTGCAAAGTGCGGATGAGAGCCGACCCTAAATAGCTTGCAAGTATTGACAGGGCGTCTGCTCGTGTGTTCTCGGCCCGTGGGACCTGGTTTAGAGCGATGTGCTAGAAGTGGCTGGTTAGCTCTGAAGTCTTTTGCAAAGGCCACAATGTGCTTTCCTCTGAGGTCTTTTGCAAGATGGAGGCCGACTAGCAAGGCCTCGTACTCTGCTTTTTTGTTGGAAGCTGGAAAACCATACCACAGTGCACATTCCAACACGTCATCATCTGAGGTGAGAAGTATGAGACCAGCTCCGCTTCCCTTGGCATTGGAGGATCTATCTACGAACAAAGTCCAAGTCGACAACTACTCCTCCTCATTCTCGAGGGCTTGGTTGTGGTCGTGGTTGAAGGTGAAATCAACCAAGAAGTCTATAAATGCTTGCGCCTTTATGCCTTAGTTGATAGTGCAGGTAGAACTCCGACAACTCAATGGCCCATTTGGTTAGCCGACTCGAGGTCTCGGGCTTTGAAAGGACCAACTTGAGGGGCTGGTTGCTCAACACTGAGATGTGATGGGCTTGAACGTAAGGCCTTAGTTACCTAGCCGAGATCACTAGTGCAAAGGCCATTTTCTCTACTTTTGGGTCTCTGGTCTCAACTTCATGGAGCACCTTGTTGACGTTATATATTGGCCTCTGAACTCCCTTGTCATCCCGAACCAACACCGAGCTAACTGCCGCATCCCCAACCGAGAGGTACAAGAATAAGGTTTCTCCTGGGAGGGGCCTCATGAGCTAACTACCCCATCCCCAACCACGACTCGATTGGTGAGTCTCTAGGTTTATTTGATTGATGGAGGGGGCTCCATGTCTAGTATCACTTGTATCTTCTTAGGGTTAGCCTCTATGCCTCGTTGGGTGACTACAAAACCCAAGAATTTCCCCGAGGTGACCCCAAATACGCATTTGATAGGGTTCAACTTCATGTTGTACTTTCTTAGTACCCCAAATGTCTCGTCGAGGTCCGAGGTGTGTTGGCTAGCCCTAAACTGTTGTTATTTAACTTTTTAAATTTAATTTATTATACTTACTGTATTTATTGTATTTTTTAGATTACAAAATTTATTGACTAACTTAATATATTTTTTAGTATTTTTGTAATTGTTGTAATTATTTTATTTTTATTAGTTATTTATTTTGTTTTCATTATCAATACATTTTCAATTATTGTGCATTTTCGCTATAAATTTTTAATAACTATTGGAGATTAAATTACTTTTACTTATTAGAGATTAAAACATTAATTTAGATGAAATTAGGAGTGTTGATCATGGCTTGGTTTAGTTCGGTTGTAGGCTATTTGGCCAACCAAATCGACATGGTCAGGTTAGGGAGTTTGTTACTCGAAATCTATCGACCATTAGTGAACTCCAACTAAATCGGGTTGTGTTGGTTTGGGTTGATTTTCAGTTTGCTCAATTGATTTAAAAGATTACATTGAAAACTTAATTTTAAATTTTAAAAATTACATTATCATTATTAAAAAATAAATTTATAATATAAAATATCTGAGACTAAGAAATATGGGAATTTCCCCACTTTCCCGTATTAAAAAAATTATACTTAAAATATAAAAATATCAATATATATCTATGATTGGGTCATTCGATTCTGGTCAATTTACAAATGGTCACAGTGAAATTGATCCCAATTTCAACCGAAAATATTAGAAATTGAACAATTCAGATCGAATTGGTCGGATTGGTTAATTTTATGAGTTCGATGAACAAACTTAACTAAAATAAATTATTGTTATTTTTTATATTATAAAAAAATATTAAAAATATTATAAAATTTAAATAATTAATCATTAGTTAAAAAATTAAAAATATAAAACAATTATATAATCTCATATTTTATTATTTAGCTTTTTTAACAAATCCCGTGCATGAGTGCATCGCACGGGTTCCTCTAGTGGTAAACTAAAAGAGTCCGATGGAGGAAGACAACTCATTTAATCCTGAGAATGTGAAAAGATTGGAACCCGAGGAACTCAAAAGTTTATTTACTTCCATCCAATTCCCATACGTCTCAGTCATGGAGTGACTCGATCGCATGCATAATGGAGTAAACTTTGATGGAGCTGCCACTCCTACCCATACTTTCATGTTCTTTGTCCTCCACCTAGTAGCGGTGCAAAACTGCAAATGGCGATCTTTTTTTTTTTTTTTTTATCGGATTCGGGTTGTCTGCCGAATTTTCAGATTCGATTGGATAACGGATCATCTCCAATCCGATCTCATCTAATTTATATATATATGTATATACTTATTTATAAAAAATATGTATATTAATATATTTATATTATATTTTTTGTTTTTATATAAATTTTTATGTTTTTTCTAATATATATATATATTTTTTATTTTAATTTTCATAGTTCTTATAAGATCAGATTCAGATATCCGACTGTAAGGTCCGGTCCGATCAGATATTTGGATCGAATTGAACCTCGAATATACGCTATCGGATCAGATTTAAATCGACTCCAATCCGATCCATTTACATCCTTATCACCTAGGAAAGCAGACTCCAGCTTGATCGATCAAAAATTCAAGTGCTCGATTGCCATGCTCTATTAATTGTCGTCCTTTTAGAGTCTACCGGCTCATTGTCATTTACTCGTTGGTGCAAGTAATAGAGGAGCCCCATGCGCTGCCTCACTATGGACTCTCCATTTTGAATACTTACACCTGGTCATGAAATGACTTATCATCCGATAGAAATAGATTCGGTGGAATTTTCTGAAATCACCGATTCATATTACAAGATAAGAGTACAAAGAGGAAAAGAGAAGTGGTTGCCCCGGCGATAAGCAACCGACCACCAAATGTACAGGACAAGACAAGACCCATTTAAAACTTGAGATGGTTGTTGAATGCATTAATCTTGTGAGGATATGGAAAACTTTTTCTCACCATCTTATCGTATTTGATTTTTTTTTTTTCAAGTTTTTTATGGTTGGGGGTGGACATTATATCGTTATTGTCATCATCTAAGTCTTCTCCCAATTATATATATGGGGTTGGTTATATTTATCCCGTTTTGACATTTATATCATAATTAAATTATGAATGCTTAAATCATTTCTTATTTTAGTTCATGTTTTTTGATTCAGACATAGATATAAATACTTCTAGCTTTTTTTTAATTGATTGCGGATAACAAAATGATGCTGATTATGGCCTCAATTTCCCTTTTGTTTCAGTTTGGACAGTATAAATAATAATATATATATAGTAAAAATATATGCAAAATCAAGATTTTTAAAATTAAATCGGACAATAAATTGTTTAAGGGTCCGATTCCCGGGTCAAATAAATGGCTTGTTCTGATAAAAAAAATGAAAAATGGTAAAAAACCGTTTGAATGGTTTGACCACCCGAGTCAGCAGTTTGTTGACCAAATCAACAGATTTTTACCAAAAGGTGGTCCTAGGGTAAAACAGAACCCAATTAGGTGACCATTTCCTGATTTTTCCTGTCTGACCATCTAGTCTAGTCTTACTTTGAAAACATTGTACAAAATAATATAAAATACAAGGTTTTACACCCTACATATTTGTATTTATCTGAACTAATCCTTTGGAAGTATTTGGATACAATGCAAATAAATTTGCACTGAAGAAAAATCATGGCAGTGCAAATGATTTTGAGTGTAAATTCTAACATATTTTTATTTAAAATTTTAGCCTATTTTGTTTGATTGTAGTACAAATGAAGTAAATCAAGACATGAATAAAACAAAATTAAACAAGAATTTACATTTTTTACATCTATGTATTTGTATTAATACAACTGTACAAATAAAATTGCACAGCAACCAAACACAGCCTTAGGCTCAGGCCGGGATAGTTTGAGATTAGCGTATGAACTTTCCAGGATTTGAAGGGCACCTATCTCAACATTGGTGAGGTCTATGGCGTATGGAAGGCTTCCCCTAGCTGTCATAAAGAGAGGGCCCATTTGGGAGCGCCTAAGCTTGGATTGAGCTGCTTTGGTGACGCTATTAAAAGCAGCTTCAATGGAAAGCCCTATTTGTGGTTGAAACTTGAAAGACAGTAGGGCTTTCCAGGGTTCATGTTCTGTTCAAGTGGGTCCTGCCTCATACATCCTTAACCAGGTAGTAGTTAACTTCTACATCATAAACTGGGTTAAGTCCGTTTTAGAAAAATGACATTTTAGTTGAACTAGTAATTAAGCATGTGGGTTGTATTTATGATTTTTTTATATTAATTATTTAAAATTTAGATATATTATAGTTAAAATATAAATTAAAAATTAATAAAAGTGATAATATGATTAAAAATAAATTTAAATATTATACTAAATGTGCATGTACAAAAATTTTAAATTACAATAATAATAGTAGTAGTAGTAATAATAATAATAGTTACTACTACTACTACACTACTAAATTTTGTGTTTCATTTCTGTCTTAAATAAAAATAATTTTTATTTAATATGATGATTATATAACATTAGAAATGCTCTGAAATGTTTTTGACAAAACTATGTACTTTTTATTTTTTGTGTTCAATTTTTTTTAAATATTTATTATTCAATTATGACATCATTAATTTCTTTGAAAAGTTGGACCATTGACCCATCATTTAGATAAGAAAATAACTTTGCTTTCGGATCAGATTTAAATTATATATTCAATCTACATTATATAAATAATTTTTACTTATCACTCTTAATTTTTGTTTGACATAATTAATATGTAATTTTTTATATATTCTTTTGATTATTTGTACTTTTTTATTACTTTTTAAATATTTATTATTTAACTATCATATCATCAATTAGTCCATTTGACCTAAATCACTAACCCACGATGCAAAAAAAAAAAAAATTGATTTTTAGGTTGGCATTAAATTTGTATTACATTTCCATTATTGATAAAATTATATCTTATGTATAATATTTATTTTTGTTTAATATAATAAATATATAATATTATATATGTACCAAATATTTTATTTTTTATATATAACATTATATCTTATGTACAGAATTTATTTTTGTGATTCTTTGTATTTTTTGTTTTGATGATTTAGAATAATTATGGAACACAATGTCAAAAATTTTGTGAGTACTTATTCAATGTGTTTGGCTGCATTTTTTTTAAGTGTAAATTCAAATTTATACCAATAGAAAATTTGACCCCGGTTTCATGATCAATGGAAAATTGAACCGAGGTGTTTTGGACTTTTTCTCTCAAGTTGTTTGGTTGTTCCGGTGTTAAAGTGAAAGGTTTCTTGCTTTTTGCTTTGAAACCCTCTGTCATTGATCTAGTAAAGCCTCCTGACACCGGTGGTTGTCTCTTTAGAAACACCGACCAATCTGTCTTTCATCTTGTGATACTTCATCATATCCATCTTCAACCCATCTCTGATTATCGATTTGGAACTCGACATTGTCCACTGATGATGAATTTGGCAATTTTCCGATCTTGGTGTACTCTTCCTTTGTCTTCACACCCTCATGGATGAGCAATGTAGCATCACAACAATTGTTGACGATGAGATAAGGACCGCCACCATGACCCCAATTGAGTGCCCTCTCTGTACAACACTAGTACTCCAGAAGGGTCTCCCCCTTCCACTTGAATATGGAATCGCTGTTGCGAGCAATGGCAACAATGGTGTAGTCCTGGGTAGAGAAGATGTTGCAGGAGCACACATGTATCTCAGCATCGAAGGCGGTGAGGGTTTTGATCAAAATCACAGTCTAGATCGTCATGTAGAGCGAGCCAGTGATCTTGGTTCTCTCGAAAGGTTGAGAAGGGTTGAGGGAGGCCGAACTCCTTTGACCTTGTATTGACGATTAGAGGAGGTCTTCTTGACAAGCAACGACATGGTTGCATAGATCTAAGGTTGAGATTTATTGTCTCTTCTTTTCTCTCTCACACTCTCTCGTCGAGGCTAGGAATATGTGTGAGCGAAATGAACCAGACATTTTGTCAGCTTCATTGGCAACCATCACCGGCTTGTGTTTCTTCTGGTTGTTGGATGCAGGAAACTGTTGTAGGACAAAGAGGAGAAAAGCTCTTGTTCGTATAGAGAGGAGACCATTGGACAAAAAATAAGATAAAGTTTATCCATGTAAACTTTTCATTGATTTTCAATGTAAATTTTGACAATAATGGACTTTTACATTGATTTACGAGGTATATTAACACTTCTACCAAACGCTTGTAAAATTTGACCGGGATATAAAATTTATCCCGATTCTTGTTTATACCTCAAACAAACACAATCTTTAGAAAGCCCATAGGAGATGTGAATCTTTTAACCATGCTGAATTGCAAGGGCAGAGCTATGAAATTTTCATGAAAGGGGCCGGAACTTAAGGTAAATTAGAAGAGGGGGAGAATAAATATGGATGGTCATAAGGGGCCAACCCATTAGGGTGTAGAGGTGTAAAGTGGGTCGTGCCATCCTCCCCGGTGGAAATTTTGGGGGTTGGCCTGGCATGGCCCATGGCCCAAGCCCAGGCGGGCCTATGCCGTGCCAGTACGCGGGACTAGGTTGGGCCAGGCTATAGGCTGTGTCGCTGGGTTGGGCCACAGTGCGGGCCTTGGGCCTAGGCCGAACCGGGCTGAACTTTTTTTTTATTTTTTTTGTTTTCTTTGGAAATTTTTGATTTCTTTTCTAAGTAAAATTGTAATACTAAAATATTTAACTTTCCTATGAACTTTGGGAATTGGGAACTATTTAAAAAATAAGAAATGAGAAATCAAAGTTATTTAACACATAAATGAAAAAAAAACATTTAACCAAATTAAAATTAGAATGATAGAATAACAAATTGGAAGAAAAATAGGAATTTTAATTCATTTAAATTTGAATGGTACAAATTAGTGAATTACAAATACAATGATTGGTTCATTGCATACTTAGATGAATGAAATATAAAAATGGAATAAATTAATAAAATATAAAAAATACAATATGGTTACAAATTGAAAATACAAAATTACATTGCTAAAAAATTAAAAAATATATATATCAAATAAATTAAACAAAATTAAAAAAATTACAATAATTTGAAAAAAATGGAAAATTCTAGACAAGTAGTCCAATTCATGAATCATCATTCACGACTTTCATCATCTACTTCGGGTGAAATGTCCGGTGTTGTATCATGCCCTCCCTTGTCTTGTAATCTATCTTCTGCAACTAGCCGATCCTTGAAGTAGATGCATATCTCTATGCTCTCATTGTTCATGCAACTTCTTTTGTCATCTAGCACCCTGGTACTCGCACTAAAACAAGACACCGATGGAACTATAGACATCGAAGGGGTTAGTAGATCACGTGCCATGGCGGCAAGAATCGGATAATTTTTTGAGTGTTCACTCCACCAGTTTAAAATATCAAAATTATTTGATACTTCACTTAAATTAGAAAAAATTGCTTGTAAATAAAAATTAAGTTCAATAAATGAATTTGTTGTAGAACTAGCAAATTTGTATTCTCTTTTATTACTAGGCTCAATGTCAGAAGTAGAAGAAGAAGATGATGAACAAGTTGTAGGAATATTTCCTTCAACTTCAGATTCATACAAACTATACATTTCAAATAATAAATTATTAATTTCTTCTTTTTTTATTTCCTATATCAATATTCATATTTTCACAATATGTTTCAAGTAAAGTATCTAAACCATCTTTCCAAATCCTAGGGTCTAATATTGTAGCTAAACAATAAAGGGGAGAAATGTTCTCTCAATATATATATATTTTTAAATTTATTGTCCATAATTTCAACAATAAATTGAAATTATGGATTATTTCTATATTTAGCAAAACAATCACTAATTACCATTAATTGATATGGTAAGTTACAACTAGTTGGATAATAAATTATAGATAATTCATTTGTTGCATCATAAAAAAGTTTTAAACAATCTCTTATACATACTGCCATTTCCCAGTATTCCTCAAATATCATATCATTAGGCATTTTTAAATTATAAAAATCAGAAAGAATTTGTTTATGAGATATACAACTTTCTAACATATCATAGGTACAATTCCACTTATGCTTTACATCTAATATAAAATGTTTATATTTTAAACCATAATTTTGGCATAAATATTTAAATTATTATTTTCTTGCCCCTGAACTATATATATATATGTATATACAATTTTTAATTTTTGAAATATGAGTATAAATAATATTCAAGGCATCTTGAATACATAAATTTAAGATGTGATATGCACATCTAATATGAAATAATTTACTATTTAAGCATGGTTTTAATTGAAATTTTAAAACATTTATTGCAGAATCATTATTGCAGGCATTATCAAAACTAATATCCATAAGCATGCAAAGTATTTAAAATACTTGCAGCAATAGCTGGGCCACCATGTGGCCATTTAAGCCTAGTAAAACTTAAAATTCTTTTTTTCAAAAGCCAATTTTCATCAATGAAATGGCCAGTAACCCAAATATAAATAATATTAAATTTGGATGTCCAAACATCTGAAGTAATTGCAACTTTAGAATTAAGATTTTCTAACAAAGAAATTAAATTTTGTTTATATGAATACAAATTTTTTAAAGCATCAGTTCTTATAGTAATCCTATAAACTTTTTTATACTGTGGGTTTACAGAACTACGCAACCATTTTTTTAGCTTTAGATCTTCAGCTAATATAAATGGTTGTTTTGTATGTACATTATACTTAGCAAGTTATTGTCTCATTTTTTCTTGTGAATATCGAAAAGTACCAAAACTAGTTCCCCTCCCAATCAGTGTTTGGGTTTTTTCTCTCCCTTTTTCATCTTCCTCTTGCTCATGTGTGAGTAGATGTTTGCTCAAATGACCTGTACCGCCCTTGCTACAATAAGTAAAGTCTTTCCTACATTTTTGGTAAACGACTCTTTTCCCTTCCCATCAATATCCTTTACTTTGAAAACTTTCCAAACCAACTACTCAGCTTAGAAACCTTCATTTTTCCCCTAATACCACTACTACCGGGGGTGAAAGTTCCACTTCTATCAACATTAATCATATCAGTGCTAACACTATCGTGATGCGATTGAATGTCATCCACGGTGAACATGTTGGAGAATCGGTTTTCAGAAGAGCCGACCATTTTTTTTTAAATTCTAAAAAGATAAAAATTAATCTAATTTGACTTACCCGGATTGCTGGTTCAAAATCCCAACTTGATTTCAACGTCCAAGCCTCTCAATTTGAGATACTTGAGCTAGTTAAGTAAGCATTTTTCTTGTTGAAAGTCGAAACTTCGATAAAGTTGAGACTTGAGTAATGGAGAATGCAGAATGCAGAATCAGACAACCAGACAATCAGCTAATCATAATTTCTCAGATTGCAAATAATTGTGAATGTATGAGTATGAGAGAGAGAGAGAGAGAGAAGAGATTAAGAGAATTGTTGAATTGGTGTGATGAGAATGGTGGAGGATATGGTTATTTATAGGAATTTGAACATAACTCAATTGCCCAAAATACCCAATAAACTATCTGTTATTTAGTTGTTGGGAGGGGTATTTTGGTCATTGTAAAGTTACTTATAACTTTACCCAAAGTGCCCCCTAAACTAGTTGTTATATAGTTGTTGGGGGGAAATTTATGTCATTTTTTCAACTCTCTATAAGCAAAATACAAAAATACCCCCCTAATATGGCTGTTTATAGCTATTAGGGGGTCTTTCTGTAAATCCCCCCAAAAAGTTGAAACTAGGGGGTAACGGCTATATTCCTGGGTGGGCCGAGCGTGGCTGCTACGGGCTTGGCGGGTCGTGCCGTGCCGACCTGTGGGCTTTGAACCCCCGGCTGATGGGCCTTTGTGGCGTGGTATGCCGAGTCGGTCCAAAATCGTGTTGTAGTATGGGATGGGTAGGGGTGGATTTGAGCCGAGCAGAGCCGAATAGTACCAGGCTCAAGACTGTTCTACAAGGCTCGAGCTCGAGCTAGAACCTTGAGCATAAGCTTGAGCTCGGCTTAGCTCAAGCTCAATTTAAAAAAAAAATATTCTATAAAAATAAAAATTATATATAATTTTTTTTTATATTTAAAAAATTAAGAATTATAACAATTAATAATTAAAATATTTTTAATATATATATATATATATATATATTATTTTCTATAATTTTATTATATATATTCGAACCAGCTCGCAATCCTCACAAGACAAGCTTTAATAGACTCGAGCTGGACTCGTTTAATAATCAAACCACTGAGACTTAGATAAGAGTAGTACCTTCTGAAAACAATTTTATAGAAGCTGACTCATAGGCCATAGCTCCTATTGATTTCTTAGGTGAGACTCTTTCGTGGCCATAGGAAATACCAGCCTATCTCTTGATCTGTTCCTTTATGCTGAAGTGCCATCACATTTCAGCTTGCAACTTTCGAAACCACAGTGGCGTCTGCTGTAATTTCAGCCTGATAGTGGTCCTATTATTTACTGAATGTGAAGCCCTTCCCTGCTTCTGCAATTGCATGAGCCTGAATCTCCTGAACCCCTTTTCTTTTCCAGTCTCCCCCGTCAATCAATCAATCAACAACTGAAAAACGTAATCGAGTTTTACTCGGGAGGGGGGAGAGAGAGAGAGGAAAAAGAAGCCCGTTGGACTCAAAAACGTAACGACGAAACGTATCTGGACCCGCTTTCCGGTAAAACAGTACTGCCCAGGCCCAATATCCACTGTGGCCGTAACACGTTGTTAACTCTTGGCATAACAAAATAATCCCCTACCCTATTCCTCCCTCTCCTCCTCCAACCTCCATTGTATTTTGTCCACTACCCTTCGGCCCACACTTCATACAGTGGGGCCATATGCTGGACCCCTTTTTTTTTTGCTTCTGACCGACTACTGGCTGGGTTTATCCAGTTGGAACCCACTTCAAATAATGGCTCACCAGAGACAACTGCCACGTTTAAGACATTCAAGTCTACCTGTCTACTTTAGTATCGTAGGTTGAACAATAGATCGTCATATCCCCTTTCCTTATCATTAACTTAAAAAAAAAGGGGCTAAGGAAAATATGCTTAAAACAGTTAAAGATTTAATTATGATCAGATTCATATCGTTTGTCTTCTTCCCTTATCAAATAGGCCCTCTACTCTAATGCATATTTAATTATTTATAACAAAAAAAAAAGGTATGTAGGTGTAAATAATAAAAAGGGAAAAGAAACTGAATTAGTACAAGGTAAACTGGTAAAGGAGATTTACGAGGCGTGATGGAACTTGGTGACATGAGATTATATTCTTGATAATCTTTCTTGTGAGAGACATGATGGAACACTTTTGGTTCAGAATCTCTACCTAGTTCGTTGGATAGGAATCTCTCTGTACAGGGTGTTGACAGCCTAGCAAAAGCCCTCTCTGGTCAGCATTTTAGACCTTGTTCAGCCATGTGAAAAGACTACTGCGACTATGGTCCTCTGAAACTGTGGGCGTGGACCCTCGGTCTACCCTATCTAGTTATGAGTTAAAAAGATTCCTATCCGACATTGATTATCTCGATCAAATCTTAAATTGTTAAGAGTCCTAATGCAGCAAATCAAGGCTCTTGCGTGAGTAGAGGCCATGCTCTGAGATCGGCTTCAGTCAGTGCACGGCCCGTTCGAACAGCCTTCAACATCTCCGTAAAATATTCCCAATGCATGACTGTTGGAACGGGTAGTGCACTGACTGAATCCGGTTAGCGTTTCGGGGTGACCAGAAGTCGTCTTGAACACGAGGAACATGAAGAATCGTGTCGGCCACCGGGAAAGGTTAAGTTATTGTCCAATCGCCAATCGCGTCCCAAACAACCACGAAACCCGATTCCATTAACAATTTCAAAAAGCTAGACCCTGGACCTTGTTATATATTCCAATCCGATGGCTTATTTTTCTAGTTCTAAGGCAGTAATGGATGATTAGTCGGTAAGATTATTAGTTGCCGCGCTCTGTGATCCTGGATGGGAGAGAAGATATGTTAGTCTAACGTGTCCTGGCCCCTGGGGGTTTACGTGGGTAAGATCGTAGCCGCTGGCCTGAAAGATCTGTTCCCATCTCACACTTTGGAGCAAAAAATATGGACGAAATCTTCTATTTGCCACATGGATTTACCGCAAACAGATCAGCTTAATCTTGTATGTTGTGCCAATCTTTCATCATCGCTGCTCTCAACTTTGTATGTTATGCCTGATGGCCTTATTTTACAGGTGGTTATTCTTCGCTTATTCTTTTCATCGTCATCATCATCCAAGCGTTCAATTCAAGTGAATGCTTGTATATCTATCACGTCACCATTAATTTAGCCACGTAAGACCGTGAATAGCGCACCCTCGAGTGATCCAATCATTCTCTACTCTTTTTTATTTGTTTATATTTTATATATATTTATAACCGTGAGACTCGAGTTACCTTAAAAAAAAATAAGAATAAGAATATCAAAAGGAAAAAGGGGGGAACCGGGGAAACGGGAGGGTGGGAGGAGACAGAGGGAGAGAAACCTATGCACAGCAGCTATGCTAATCAGGTTCATCATCTCCCTTGTACGCTAAAATCCACAACCCAGGAAAGAGGTGGAACTTACAGATGAGAAAATCAGAGAAAAAATAATATTGACGATAAATAGAAACTTTGAAAAAAAATTTCAGAAATAACCTATATAGCAGTGAACCCTATCTGTGAAGACTAAAGAATTGCAACGATAATGATGGACGAAATGTACGGACTACATCCGACGGTCGAATACTCAGAGCAGGCTTCATTGTCGCCGGGTAATCTTTTCTCCCCGATGGATTGTCAGAGCTTTCTTTCCGCGGGAGTTTTTCGCGATCGGGTTCCCATCTTCGCACCGGATCAGTTGTTTTCCGCCGCTCCCGCTTTATCCGAGGATGCTTCGGTCACGCCAGAAATTCAACGGAGGGTAGGGGATGATGGTATTACTGCTGCTCGTGGTGTGCTAGAAGATGAGTTGTATGAGATTAAAGTGAAAATTGCTTCTCATCCTTGTTATCCAAGACTACTTGAAGCTTACATCGATTGCCAGAAGGTAAAGAGTTTTTTTTTTCCGGCGTCGAGAGCTTTTCTCGGGTGCAAAAGTCGTCGGATAATTAAATAAATAGAACGGAAAACTTTGGAGGGAATATTGTTTTTTGTTGAATTCTGGTTTGTGATTGGAAGCGAAATGGTATTAACAAATATGTTCTTGTCTTTCCTCAGATAAAAGAAAATCCGAATTTGTTTTCTCTCTACGTACATAGTGTATAGTGTACTGATCACTAACAGTTGCTTGAGATTTAAGAAGCTTTACGTTACGTAGATTGTAAGGTAATATTTGTATACTTCTAAATGATATATACAGCAAATCGATCAAATATCTTGGTCGATGGAAGCTTCAGCGCTCCTTGCTTTCCAATCTTTGTTTCGATCTCTTACAAATTAACCACGTCTGTGTTCGATTTTGCCTTAAAATACGAGATGTCTTTTGGAGGTAGTTTCTTTTCCCTCCTTAGTCGTTAGAGCTCGAGGATTCATACTTGTTTTTTTCTTCTTTGAGTTATTTTTTTTCTTTGTTCATTGGCTTTTATTCTAACTTCATAGGAGAGAGCTATGCGTTCAAATGATGCTGTTCTTTCCTTTTCTCCAAGTGTTCAAGCTTCGCTTCTCGAACTATCACAAGACCAAACAAGGATGCTTTTGGCAGTTTCTAAAAGTTTTGGGAATCGTCGATTTGTTTCTCGCTGATAACCTGTCGCCATTGTTTTAATCTACAGCAATATTTGTCTGAAACTCACATTGCGCTATGTCCCTTGAGTTACATCGGAAATTGTTTATCTGCTGTCAATGTTTTCAACCTGTGGTTTCTCTCTCTACTTATCATACTTATCATGTCAGGAACTTGTTTGTTTATCTTCAATTTTTTTTTTGTAGGAGTTCCAATTCTATTGGTATTGATATCTGCAGGTCGGAGCGCCCGAGGACATAGCACTTCTTTTGGATGAAGTCCAGCGAGAATACTTCGTCTGTAAAAGAAACGCAGTTTCTTCTTGTTTAGGCGCCGATCCCGAACTCGATCAATTTATGGTCACTCTCTCTCTCTCTCTCTCTCTCGCTCTTGCACACACACACACACACAACTCATTTTAAGTTCCTGCTTCTTAATATTTCTCCATCTTGTTCTTCGTTTCTCTTCTCAGGAAACTTACTGCGATATGCTGGTCAAGTATAAAACGGATCTCTCAAGGCCATTCGATGAAGCAACCACGTTCTTGACCGAGATACAAATGCAGCTCAGGAATCTATGCAAAGGTCCTTCCAGAAGTTCCGTTTCGGGTTTTTCTCTCTTAATCTCTGTCTCTCTCGAAAAATATTTATTTATACAAATACCCAATTATGACAATCCTTTTATTTTTATGTAGATATTGATTTCCGTGCAATATTATTTCTCTCTTCTTCCTTAATATGCGTTTGGTATATTCTTGCCAGTTTTGTTGCAATGACTATTAGTGCATTATTTCTCATGGTTTTTTCTGGATAGGTTTTGTCTTCTGTTTTTGGATTGGTTTTGTTTATAAAATTAGTTCTTATTTTGTTTCGAGTTATAGTCATCTGGCGCACAGTACCATTTTAGCTGGTTCAGTTTAGCAAAAAGGACTCGTGGGAACTGCTGTTGTTTTCACAAGTCCCAGTGGTATTGATATTGAGCAGAAGGCTCTGACATTAATACTGAGGAACAAAGTTCTTTCACAAACAGATAAGAACAATAATCCATAAATACTGAAAAGGATCATTATCTTGGGAAAATTACTTTTTCTTGCAGGAAAGAAAATTTCAACCATTTTAGTCCATCTAGTTGGAAGCTTAGAATTTGTATTTTGCTCCAGTAACGGAAAATTGTAATGTCTAACGAAATAAACTCGAGATAACGACATTCCAGTCCAGAAGTTTGTAACAGAATTATTATTATTAATATTGTTGCTGTTGTTGTTGTATCTTTGGTTTGTTTGTTTTCCAGTTTTCTCTATCTGAGCCTGTGCTGTTTCTTTTCTATCTTCAATCTTCAGTTACGTGTGCTTTTCCTGTCAGAAAAAATGAACAATAGAAATAACCTTTTTGTCCTAGGGTTTCTGATTTTGATATCTCAGCTTTTTTTTTTTTCAAGTTATGAAGAACAAATCAGCAGAATATCTTCAAGAGGGAAAACAAAAGAGAGGGGGAAATCTAAATCTGGGTACATCTGCAACTTAGAACATCATCCCTTGTAATCTAAAAGAGCTCAGCTTGGAGACCCGGAACGAGTAAAACTAATATACAACTCCATGCACTTGGGTGTCTTGAGTAATTAATCATGTAATGACAATAACCTTCAGTTTATTTGGATAAATTGAATCCAATGAGGCCAACAAAAATGGAAAAACAAAAGACCAGGAAAATAATTAGTAATTAAAAAGATGAGGAAAGGAAAAAGATTCTTGCAATTAAATAATTGTTATTCCACGGTCACAGCTAATATTTGTCCTAGGCCTCAAAAGTGAGCTTATTAAATTTTCTTGCCTGTTTGACTGGACATCAATTAATCCTCCCTGAGAATGCAAGAGCTCAGTTATTTCTACAGTAACCTAAGTTCATTTGATCGATCAGATGACATCATTTGTATCAAAGGGAGGATACCCCGTATCTAATCTTCAATTTTCAGTCAGTTCTTTAAAGGGTGCACCTAAGTGTGCTTAGGCTCATGGGTAAAGTTCATTTTGTGTAGTGTGCCTTGCCTGAACTCAATTTCACCTAGCCTGGATTGTTGCCATATTTTGATGAGTTAACATTTAATTTCATACTGACTACATAATTTACTATACTAGGGCTTGAAAGAACAAAACTGCTGGTTCATGTTCCTTTTATTTTTATGAAAACTTTATTTTTATAAAAAAAGTCTATAACTTTGGTGTTAACAACGCGATATCTGAACCAATTTAGATTTCCATACTTTGGATTTAAGTTTTGCTTGTCATTGTTTTTTTTTTTTTTTTTTTTTTTTCAAAAGTAGCATCTCACTTTGTTATGGTATGCATCTGACCTTGTTTATTGTGGTTTACTCTCTAAGAATCTCTTTGTGCTTTAGTTGCACTTCTAACTTTTAAAATACTTTCAATTATTTCTCTTTATAACATAAATCATAATAAGGGGAAGAAAAGATAAAGATCTTTCTTTCTTTCGAGGAACCTTCATTTATAAATCCATGACTAATATGGTCTTTTAGTAAATGTCTTCCCGGTCACATGTGATCTTCCCTACAATTTAATAGCATTGACTAGCATGGTCCAACCCTATTTATATTCAAGTCTCATTTTAATGTGTTGTTTGTACATCTGGTGTATGTGCCAAGGAGGGGATTCTGTTGCATTTACTGGGGTTGGTTTGTTTGTATAGGTTTGTTCCTCTGTCATTTTCCCCTGTTTAATAATATTGTAACTATTTTTACCCTCTTGAATCCATTGGCATGAATTCACGTTAGGTCAATATATAAATGTTATAGGCAGCAGATATTGAGATGTAGGTCTTCTTTGCACAACTTTGTTTTGGTATTATTAGGCAAGCTTAGTACAATATCGTTCTTTCTATCTTTTCTAGCAAATTTTCCTTATTTTGAATGCTTATGAATTGGATGATGCCCCTTTTTTTATTGGAGCAAAATGTTAAAGTTTGAATATAAAGTTATAAATTGTTATAAAGAGGGATTTGTTTTTCTAATCAATCTGATTAAAACTAAATAAATGTGAAATTAATAATCTGAAATGATGTCTGCATTGAGTTACTCGTCAAGAGGGATTTCTATTCCAATTGCTTGGTTGGTGATGTCAACCAAAGATTAGACCTAAATGTTTCCTTGGCACTGGAAAAGGTTTCATTGTAAGTCAATATCTTAGACTGTGTATAATAGAACCTGGCAAACATGAAATCTTTCTTGTACTTGACTGATTTTAATTTCTCCTTCCATGAAGGGCACAAGTGTCCTCCCGAGTGCCCAGAGTTGCACGATGATCAGGACTGAACATCATATGAAATCGAGTGTTTAGGGCTTAAAACTTTTTGGTTACATGTCAATCTGTTGGCAGTGGAAGGATGCTTGTGTCTGGTAGGAGTTAAAATGAGTGGTACGTCATCAGTGAATTTCATTAGACACTTGTGATCTCGTCTCTCAGGGAAGTACCTAAAGCCATATTTTTGTAAGACTTACTGGTTGTGTGTGATGGCTTACCAATATTTTCCTTCTCTTGGGCTCTGTTGACTTTCCTGTCCTGGCTGTGTATAACTATAGAGTAACTGCTGAAGTTATTTGAATATCTGCTAAGCATAGTCAACCTTTTTACTTGTATTGTTGTTTTAGTAGTTATTTATAAAGTGAAGACTGCAACACATAGATACCGAATAAAATTGTGCTATTTTAAGAATTTGTTTGGTAATAGATTGCTTGGTTAATGGTGTTTTGGTTGTTTGGTTGTGGAACTAATGAAATTGATGTGGGAGTAACAGCCTTTTCTATGTAGAATGCATCATTGTGATTAAAAAGTTGTGATTTGTTTCAGATTGGCAAATGAAGTTAAAAGAAGTCATTGTTAGGTGTATGGTTTTCTAGGCACCATGGTGAGGCCTGGCGATAGCTGATGGGGGTGTATTGGTAATCCTGTAGTTTCCATTGGCAACCCATCAATCATCTTTCACTATTTCAGAAATAATCTCCATCAAAAAGATTAAAATTCATATCAAAATATAGGAAATCAACATATTCATGAGAAGAAAAAAGAAAGCAGAAAATATATGTGTAGAAAAAAATTTTAAATTCTTGCTTATCAATTCAGGTTTTGAAGTCTTCACGGATTCAGGCCAGCATACACCAACTGGAGCATTTATTGAACCCTAAGTAAAAAGACTTTGTATATATACCCACAAAATGAATAATTTAGTCTAATAATGTTTATTTTATTATTATAATCTTAGAAAAAAATGTGAAAATATTTTATAATGCCTTGTACAAGATATGTTGGTGTTTAGGCGAAGTGATCCTCCACGAATGCTTTTTGTTGCCTTGGTGCTTCCTTGACAACTATGGCTAGCTGGTTCATTTTTATAAGTTGATAACCCGAATGTATATATCATGTTCTAAAATACAGATTCCCTTTTACCACACCTGCTATTGTTTCTCCCCTCGTACTTGGTTTATATAATCCCCTTGTCCTTTCTGTTAGATTCTACTTTTTTAGAACAGTACTTAAAAGCTATTTGGCTTAATATTATGAGCTATACATGTTTATATAATCCCCTATACCCACAAAATGAATAATATTGCTGATAAAAAACGCTATTTGAATTAATATTATGTGCTATGCATGTTTTTAACAACCCCTGATTTCTATAGAAATTTACTATCCTCTTCACCATGTTAATGTTTGGTGTGGTTATGATAGGCCACTTGTTTCCATTTGACAAATCCGTGTTATCAATTTACAGAAGAGGAACAAATCTATTGTAGGCATTCAAAATTGTGAGGGCCATCTGAAGTTAAAAGTTGTATATTTCCACTGTGATCACATGTTACGTGCAGATGAATCATGATGCTAGGTTAAAATTTTGTTTGTGTATCAAGTGACCACTCATAACCTTGAGTTTTTAATCCGAGTAATTGGTGTACTATTTTCCATATGTATTTCTGTTGCTTACTACTTATTTGCTCCCATGATACTCTAGCATGGCGGTAATAGGTTGCAACATCCATATGCACTTCTTTAGTACTTTGGTAATCTGTAGAAGGGTCATAACCCAATTCTGGTCCTGGCTATTTGTGGTATTTGGAGGGTGAACTGGAGATGAACCTTACACTTTGCTTGTTCTGGCATGAAGTCGACTCTACTCTCAGACTCAAACCCAGATTCTCATGATTGTGAGCCCAAGATTTTATCACTGCACTAAGCAATTAATAGAGATGTGAGTTCTTGACAGCGGTCATAGTAGTATTCATTTGAAATACCTTTTCTATGATTTCCCCCTGGAACATGTGCAACTGTTTTCGATTATGGATAGTAGTATTCAAGTGTAGATCTAGCTTCTCCAAACTGCTGGGAAGAAGATGACAAATATTGATTGTTAGAATATTCGTCTTTTTCTTTAACCCATTAGGATTGAAAAATGTTTGAGGATGTGGTGGTATGATCTGGTTGTGGACAAAAAGTTATTGATGGTTGTGGACAAAGCTGAAACTTATCTTCTATTCATCATAAGTTATAAGCTAATACTGGTTCTATGATTTTGAGTGAAGTTGCAAGTCTATCTTCGCCCAAAAAGTAGTAATATATTTTGGATATTTGTAGGTGTAGTGTTTAGCCATAAGCCATGCATGAAAGCAGTGATGAATAAGCCAGATCTCCCACAGTTTTTTTTTTTTTTTTTCCTTAGGGAAGCTAGTGTTCAATTGTTATTAGGCTTGTTCTAGCACTCTAGTGATAGGATTGGAACGTGGAATTGTTTCAAGATGAGGCATTAGTGTCTAGAAAAGCTTGAGGATTTTGTTCTTGATTTCGCCAGTGCAGTTCTTTCTTTTAATGCAAACCTAGTCATTTGAAGTCTATTAACTTTTAAGCTTGATTGTTTGTAGGGTAAGACTCTGCATGTGCATTTTTATTCCTTGTTTTCCTGCGACAGTGCTAATATAGATGAAACGAAAAGGCCGTTGGATTAAATCTCTCTCACTCGTATTTGTCATTCAAAGGCTAACTTGTGTCTAGATTTAAGGCTATAGAAGATTTTAAGGGGTTTAGCTGTGCGCCTATTGTACACTACTAGTCTACTACACTACACTGTAATCTTTTGGGCTACATTTCTAAATGTGAACGCTGAAATTGGTAGGGGCGTAGTATAGGGTGATCGTCCCGATCTTCTGCGGTGATCACTCCAATCCAATTGATAATAGGTAGTGCCGTGGTTTGTTATTGCTGCAGCCTGCAAGTCACATCGACCCGCCGGTTCCGCTCCCACGCATCTCTTTCTCTCTCTTCCCTCCAGTGTCACTGTGTTGCTAAAGTAGTTGTCATTTCAGAAGATAGTTTATTTTCGGCCGGGGGCTTTGGCGTCCGGCGACATTCTGCAATGTGCAAACGCGCTATCTTTCTGCTGGGGATTGGAAAGCCAGGAGGCCAGGTAACAGGTACGCTTTCTCTTCCATGGAGAGGTGTTATTTAATATTATAATACAACCTATACAAACCAACGAATTCATAACTAAGTTCAATTTTCAAAGCATCTGGACTATCTAGAGGCTCGGCGAAATCGAATCTAACTTTCTTTGGAATCAGAAACGGTGTACACCGGACAGTGGAGTAATTGGTAGGGGAACCCGACATAAATCTTATGATCCATTTGATATCCGCCAAGTGGCTGAACTTAATATTTGTTCTTTTGTCTTAATGAATAAAATAATTGGAGAAGTATGGATACACCCGATGCAGAATTCTGAATTCCAGCCCCCCTACTAGTCCCTCTCCCCACCTATAAACTACATCCTGCCCGTGAATTTGGCATCAATTCACGGTGAGGATGCATTCCCCCTATACTATTGGGTTATAAAATTCTGATCTGGACTGAGTGGTCATTTTCCCTAAAATAATTAAATAATAAAATATTCTAGTTTAATAACCAACCCAAGCAAAAACTTATTTGTTAAAAGATGAGCATTAAGTCTTTCAGTCTGCCTCAGTTATCAAAATTCAAAGTCTTCTGACATCTTGTTAAGTAATATGATGCAATCAACATACTGGCCATCAGCCCTTTCTTTGCTAAGAACCCATTATATAGATTATATTAATTCAGTATTAATATTATTATGTGTTAAAAGAACATGATTGTCATGTTTTAGAAATAAATTTGCCCTTAAAATTTTTAACGTAAATTATACATGCATACATGTGTATATATATACATAAATGTATTGATACATACATTTATAAATGCATTGTTGCCTATGTATATATATACATAAATATACGGAAATTATACATGCATGGTTGAACTTCAACCCATCCTAACCCATCTCTAGTGTTTTGGGCTTGGTTTGGGTTGTGTTCAGTCTAGCCTAGTCCAAGTAGTAGGAGCTCTAATTAATAGGGGGTAACCGTAGACCCTCCAACCTGGGCGAAGGTTGGATTCGACCCCAGGCCCCCGTTGCAGCCAACCAGAGACATCAACTGTAGGCTAGCTGGCGCCTTTCATATTTTCTTTTTTATTTTTTTGAACAATGGGCACCTTTTATATTTCCTAGACATAAACAGTAAAATTATGTCAAATATTACAAGTTTATAATGGTAATTGGAATTCCATGTATCAAGTCTACTTGGTACACAGGATATTTATTTCTTTCCGATTTTTACAATTATTACATTGTTTTTTAGCTTTTCATAACATCACATATATTTTGTATCATAGTTTCTTTAAATTTAAATATATGATTGGTATTTGGATATCTGCCCTGGTCAGTGGATGTATCATGCCTCTTTTGACATGCATCGGCTGTAATACTTTCTAAAGTAGATTTGCTTTTTGTTGGGTGTGAATAGACCTGTTCATGGCCATGTAGCCCGACTGGCAGGCCCGGCCTGGCCCCCGGACGGGCTTGAGCATGTATTTTAGCCTGCGGGCTTGACCTCGGGCCTAAAAGCCCGAGCCCAATTATTTTACGGGCTGGGCTTGGGATTTGTTAAAAAAGCCCGGCATGGCCCGACTTTTGTATAAGTTAAACCCTAACCCTAACTCTTCTCATCCCCTTTCATCACTCATGTCTTTTTCTTAGCCGAACAAACTCCCTTCTCGGTCATAGTCTCGCATGGCCAAACATTCTCAAGAGTCTTCTCACTTTTCCTTCTCTCTCAGAATCGATCTCAACATCTCATTTATTAGATGCGAGTCACGCAAACTCAGGCACTAGCTGTGAATCCTCTCTTTCTCTCTCTCTCTTTTCATTGTTCGGTTGTTCCTCTTCTCATTTCTCCTCCTCACTCTCAGAATCTCAGCTCAGTTCATTTATCAGACGTGAACTCAGGCACCGGCAACAAGTCCTTTCTCTTTGCCCTTTTGTCTCTTATTGTTTGGTCGGCGGCGAACACAGACACAGACACAGGTACCGGTAGCGAATATAGACACAAACTCCGATCTATCTTTTTGTTAGGTCGGGCTTCGGGCTCGGGCTTCAGGCTTTTTATTAGAGTTGGGCTCGGGCCCAAGTTGTAGGCCCGTTGGTCGGGCCGGGCTCGGGCCTAACAAAATCTTGTTTATGAAGAGTAAAAGCCCGGCCCGAGCCCGACCCGGCCCATGAACAGGTCTAGGTGTGACCAACTGGGCATAAACTAATTTTGTATTTTTATTTTTCATATCTTTATATGTTGTTAATACATAGGTCAAAATGTTTTAAAAACCAACCCAAAACGAGAACCACTTTGGCCACCGGTTTTTGGGTTAGTGGTGTGATTGTCTGGTCTGAACAGATGGCATGTAGCAATTTAGAAAAAAATACAAAAATGACTAAAAGCTATTGTTTGGGTGCTAATTTTGTGTTTTTATTTTTCATATCATTATATGTTGTTAATATATAGGTCAAAATGTTTTAAAAACCAACCTAAAACGAGAATCACCTTGGCCACCGGTTTTTGGGTTAGTGGTGTGATTGTCTGGTCTGAACAGATGGCATGTAGCAATTTAGAAAAAAATACAAAAATGACTAAAAGCCATTGTTTGGGTTGAATTGGTTGGCAAAAAGGAACGGTTTAGGAGTGAAATGGAACCAGTTGCTCTGATGGTATCTGGGTGAACGGTCCAACCATTTGGGTTTGGGTTAATGATGGTTTGGAAATCATGACAGTACCATCAAGTCACAGCAGATTTTTTATCATCTATTAAAATGTAAGGTTATGGAAGAGTTCAAACGCTGGTTTGACGCATTTGTGCACTCTGGTTCAGTTTTGTAGGCATGTAATAATAATGGATTTGTGCAATGACAATGATAACAATCATGAATTAAAAAAAAAAAAAAGGTTTGCATTCAAACCAGTGGTAAACGAAGTTGCCCAACTTGGAATTCTTATTCATACCCATCACAACTTAAATTTGTTTGTTGTGACTACAAAACTATCTTTTTGCAAAATTAAACTAACTTTACATTCTTATTATTAATTTGTATTGATACCGAACATATTTTATTTCCACTCTTCCCAAACGGAGCCTAAAGATAATACACGTAGGGAGTGGGATAAAAGGGTTAAGGTTGATGTAAACCCAAGAACTTACGGTACATTAGGAGGCAACCACCGAGTGGCCTACCCTATTTGATTTTACCATTAAGTTATTTTGGAACTGTTGAAAGGTATGGTTAAACTTGTTTTGTTTTCAGGCATAGAGATAGGTAAAATAGTAAAATCTGATTATTGACCAATCAAAACCCCATGAATTCTGATGAAATCTCTGATGGGTATTAGATGGAAGCTTTGGGCAAGGAAACTACATCTTAGTTTGGTTGGTGTTGATTGATACGCATCTTACTAAGATTTTGCTTTGCTTGGATGAACAACTCTTACATCCAAAAGAAAAAAAAGACGTGGATGTTGCGTCTCCAGTAGTGTGGTCATAGAATGTGCCTGCAGCCTGGTTCGTAGTGGGCGCTTTGGACTGTCATTTGATTGGAGAATAAAAGCACGCGAGAGTTGATGGGAAATTGGTAGGATGGGTGCCTAGTGAGCATTGTCTTTGCTTGACTACGCTGATTCAAATTACTGGTGGGATATCGGCATCTCCAATAGGAAGTGTTATTTTGTGATTACTCACAATTTCATAGCCTTTTGGTTCCTCGCTGCACGAGGTATCGGAACTCGACGTCCACTGCGTTTAAGGACCTGCAAACAAGAAGAATACGAGACCCTCTCTCTCTCTCTCTCTCACGCGTACCCACATTGAAAAGAAACAAGTGGATTTGACGCGGTGGAATTGGTAGAAATTTTGCCCTGAAATTAGGGGACGGTGAGAATCTTGGAGTCCTTGGTATTTGTAGTCATTGGCAATTTGACAGTAGTATTGAAAGGAATGCTCTCTGGATTGTTGAATACGGTATCCTAATCTCAGATTTAATTTTGTTTCTGCCAACTAATAATAATTTCTTGTCGTTTATTATGTTATTGTTCTTTTCCATTCCTGACTTATTCCCACTTCCCAGGGTAAAAAGTAATGGTCGATCCTGTATCGTCTATCATTTTGCCACTGATGCTTCCAAGTTCCATGCTTACTTTGAAACCTTAGAGATGCAACTTTATTTTCTTTTTCCGTCCTTTGGTGTTAGAACGGAGCTGGACTCTCACCAGCTGAGCCCTCTTGCACCCTCCTCTTTTCCTTTCCGTGTCTTCCGTCTTCCTATTTTTTGGGCATGTTGCCTCTTGTTCTAGTTCCTTTACACTTGAAACATGTGTTCCTTTAGTGGCAGCTTTTGTGATTATTGAATATGAAGTTTATTTGACCTTGCAATTGCATTTCTTGTAATTTAATACTCCTGGAATGTATTTCTTTCACTTGCCTACGAATTTTGTTGACCTGGTAAGGACCATTTTGAGTACCTTTTGTTTTGGCTCACCCTACTCCTATCCTAGCTTGTTCTGTATGGTTTTACCTCTTTAATGTCCCATGGTTCATTCATGCTGTTTAATCCAGCAATGAAGTCCATTGAGATATGACTGACAGAAACCCTTATATGTTACATGTAACCATCCTGGCGGCGTTGGTCTTATGTTTATTGGGGATTGACTCATCATTTGCTCTTAGTTGGTTTATATTAAGAAAAAGCATGATAAATTTTATGTTTATTGACGCAAATTTATACGAATTATTTTGTTTTCTTGCCCTTCCAAATCATCGTGAGTTAAATATGCTTTTATACCCTCCCTATTCAGTACTCTTATCGTGAGTTAAATGTGCTTGAGTGTTAGAGTGACTGCTTTCTGTCAAATAATAATAAAATAAAAAAAAAAAAAACTCCAAAGGTAGGACTGTGTCCAGTCTACCCCTCCCAAGGCCCCAGATAGCTGGGACCAACATTGGGCAATGGTTATCTTTGTGAGCACTATTCACTCATTCTTGGGCCTTAATCCCTTAAATGGAAAGTCAGTTTTTGCAACTCTACTCAACTCAGCCTAATCCCCACTATTTGGGGAAAAATCCTTGTGATGTTGATATCACCAACTTCTGGCTGGCTTGCGTAGTAGTGTATCTGACCTGCCACCTACCTGAATTCTACATTATTCTTTTTCTGATTGCCATAGATGTGTTTGGTTACACCTTTGAAAGGCATGTTTATTTCTGAAATTTTGCTCTGATTTATAAGTGGTTAGGTTGCAAACTTATCACTTTTTTTTGTAGTGGTGCTCATCAGTGTTAACTTTTTAAGTATTTTAAAACTTTGACAATGACAAGAATACCCCTCGTAGTCATGTTTACATATAAAGAGAACCGCAATGGCTACTCTTCTCCCTATAAGATCTGATTAGACTTACAGAGATTTCAGAGTTCAGGCATCCAAATGCCACTTTAGTGTTGGCTTTTCTCCCTAAAGTGGATTCCAGCAGCTTTGCTAGCAAACTGTGTTTTTTTCCTTGAATTTTGTAAATTAGGTTCTCCTTTACATTGTTCAGCATAAGGAATATAATAAGAAATGCTTCTGCAGAGTACAAATCTGTTGTTGTTGTTTTTTTTTTTTTTTTTTTTTTTTTTAAATTCTTGCACATTGCTCAATGTAAAAGGCAATTGATAGTGAATACTGAGTTTAAGACAGGCATATCCATCTCTTTGTATCAATTTAGCAACATTGTTGTTCTAGAAACCAAGAAAACATGAAAGGAAATGCAGTCACAAAGTGCATACAAGATTTAATGTGGTTCAGCAATTTGGGCCCATCTTCATAGATATGCAAATATTTATTATTTTCAATTTACCAATTATACCCCCACGATGGAAGATAGGTTTTATCACTGAACTAGGTTTTTCTATGATTTTCTAATTTGAATATAACTGGGAATATTTGTTGCAAATCAAGTACTGAAAGTACCCCTATATAAATTTTGTACCGTCAGATTTCACTTGTTATACTGGGGCCATTGACCCTGTATTGCTTGTAACAGATTACTTGGAATGCAAGCCATGATCTATTAAACTTGTGCTTTGCAGTTTTGCATGTGTATTATCTCTTTAATCTGCATTATTTTTGTCATTGTATAATTCTGAAATGTGGTGGCAAATGCCAGGTTTATGATTTTACTTTATGTGAACTTGATTACCCATAAGTTTTAAACTCTGGTGATGTTTTTTACCATGACAAATTTTTTGTTAAGGATATTATCTTGTTTTCTGTTACTATTGTCTTGCTGATTTGACTAAGCATGAAATTGTGGTTAGATATTAAAATTCGCCCAGTTTGGGTTTACTGATAAGCCTTCCCCCACCCCCACTCACTTCTAGTGTTAAGTTTGGTTGTATTCTTTGGTGACTTGTATGAAAACATCTCCAGCATTATTTATACAAGATGCTTCCGCATTTTACTTTGCTAGTTCTGTTAACTTTATTCTCAATTAACTTTTGGAGGAATGGCTATGGTCTTCATGGATTCCTTAATACATCCGTATGCATGGTCAGCTTGGTTTTGCCATTTTCCCTAGCGATGTTTCACCTTGGTCATGATGTTTGTTAGTGATGTTCTTTTAAATGTTTACAAGGATTTGTAATTTTTCTTTTTCATATGCATTTCTCCTGTTTTTTATTCTCTATATATTTTGCTGTCAAGTTTGAAATCATTTTTCTTTGATAAGTTTTATATCTTCCTAAAATGGATTTGCGGGGGTTGTTCTGATTGCTTATGCTTGGTATCCTGGTCAGATGAAGCTGCTGGATCATCTGAGGATGATTTTAGTGGAGGAGAGATTGATGCCCAAGAGGTTCAACCAAGAGATGAAGAACGAGAGCTTAAGGACAGGCTCTTACGTAAATATAGTGGATATATTAGTAGTCTGAAGCATGAATTTTCTAAGAAAAAAAAGAAGGGAAAGCTACCGAAGGAAGCAAGGCAAACACTACTTGACTGGTGGAATATTCACTACAAATGGCCATATCCAACGGTAAAAGTTATATACAAGGTTCAGATTTACCATTTTAGCGCCATCTCCATGTAGAGGTTTTAGATTATCATTGTAGGTTTTCTTTTGTGGTTGTGCAATATGTCTTTTACAGATTCTAGTTGTTATTGAACACAAGCTAAATTTGTTTGGTTTCTTGTATTTAGTACAAGCTGAATTACTTATCTATAATGATTTATTTTTCACATTTTATTTTAATTAAATTGTTGTATTTTTTCCCAAGATCTGGATATATTTTTTCGCAAATCTCCAGCTGGAGTAAATATTCTGCTAAATTTATAGACTGAAGTGCATAAACATTGCACTCTTTCATGAAGATATATATGGCCTTATTCTGCAATTCCTAATTGTTCAGGAAGCTGATAAGTTAGCGCTAGCTGAATTGACGGGCCTTGACCAGAAACAAATAAACAATTGGTTTATAAACCAGCGGAAGCGTCACTGGAAGCCATCAGAGAGCATGCAGTTTGATGTTATGGAGAGTTTTTCTGGACCCTTCTTCATGGGCGATTGAGGTGGACTAATTTTTATAGCAGCAGATGCATTATCCTTGAGGGTAACCGTAGCTCATACCAAACCCAATGCCTTCATGGTTGTTTTATCTCTTCCTACTTTTTCCTTGATTATTATAAGTTTGGTTGGGCTGGTTGCCAGAAGACTTGGTGTAATTCTTTAGATAAAACATCTTTTGCACTTTTCACAAAACTATAATCCAGGATCTAGCTGTTTGTGGATTTGAAGGTTCAGTCTGCCATGTTGAGCAACTTAAGAGTGGCTTCCATAACCGATGCTGTATGCCTTCCTGGTGAGTCTAAATGCGGTCATTTAGGTTTAGCAAGCTGTCCCTGGTTATGAGAAAAGGAAAACTGAATGATAGCTCATTCTGCATGGAAATTTCTCCCTCATACTTGTAATGTGAATATTCTTGTTGTACATGGAAAATTTTCAATTTTTTTTTTCTACATAGTTTTGTACTTTGGTTGTTAACTTATTCATACTGTCATTTCTGGTGGTTGGAGACATTATTTTCCATTACATTGACCCTTGTATTTGTTTTGTTTACACATTTCCTCTTATTAACTTTTTTTTTTATTTTCCTCTATTTTGATGTTTCATCTCTAAAGCTGTGTTTGAAAACAATGCAAATAAGTGTGAATGCAAATATGTAGAGTGTAAAATGGTTCATATAAATTGCAAAATTGGGTTAGTTTTGCACTGACAAATTTACATTCTTACCAGACTTTTAGCTGTAATGGATGTAAACATGAATTCCAATAAAGCATGCTTTTTTTTTTTTAATCACAAGCCCACTTGAATGCAAATATGTAGAGTGTAAAACGGTTCATATAAATTGCAAAATTGGGTTAGTTTTGCACTGACAAATTTACATTCTTACCAGACTTTTAGCTGTAATGGATGTAAACATGAATTCCAATAAAGCATGCCTTTTTTTGATCACAAGCCCACTTGAATGCAAATTTATTTCTTTTTTATTTATGTATTTTTACATCTTAGTATCAATGAAAATATACATTGCTGTCATTTGTCAATGCATAAATGTAATATTGTCAAATACATGCAAAAGTGAAGTAGAGTGCAAATTTACCCTGAACCGGAATTTACATCGTTTACATGAATTCCAAACTCAGCTTAATGTGCTGAAGACTGTGTAATAATTGAGGACCTAGGGCCACCAGTAGTAATTGGAAAAGAGTAAATATGCTAAGTTGCTAATTCGTATATAAGCAACTTGAAATAGATAACAATAGCCCATAGGTGCAAATTAAACTGATGATCGTTATTTATTGTGGTGCGCCTCAGACTCCCCACAGTTCATGTCAACCTTGCATTAATTTGGAAGTCCCCATGACATTTACGGGGGATGTTCCTGCACGCCGAGATGTGCGGTGGGGTGCTTGTGAGGTGCGGTCATGGGGAGATATCCGAACAAGAAACTTGAGGTTCAATTTCAGGTCACTAAATGCGCTAACATGTTTTTTAAGTCACCTGTATTATTTTGTAACACAGATGCAATTTCAGAACCTCTCAGTGATCTTTGTATCAAGAAAAAACCGGTCGGTTTTTTTGTTCACCCCTGTTCGGGGGTTTAAGAGCTAAAATCTAGGGCCTATTAGGACTGCATATCCTTCCTGACCAAGTAAATGGATGCTTAGGATTTTTTTTTTGGTAAATGGATTCTTAGATAAAACCAGTTTGTCCCTCTAGTCCCTGCATTAAGCATGTGCTTTCTAGTCAGATGAACAGTAGGAAAGGATATGATGAATTGTTTAATTGGATACTACATAATAGGAAGGGCTAAAAGGTCTGATGAATCATATGGATGAGTGACCATTTGTTAAATTCTTACGATATGGAACAACTTGGGGGATGTTTGGTATTTGATGGTGTTTATTTGATATACATTTTATACAATTTTGTCTTCGAGGGAAAGCTGAAAGCCTTCACTATTATCATAAATGAATAGCCCATTCCCCTGAATTTGGATTTGCTCCCCGGAGAGCGTGCCTCAAGTTTGGCTCGAAGCTCAGTTTAGACCAAATCGAATCAAAATTTTCACGAACCGATTTTGAATAGCTTGTAAAAATCTCAGCTCATGACCACCCCTAGTTGATAGGTCTTGTTTATCCAAACCACGAAACCAACCTGGGCAGCTAGAGACCTTACTTACTGAGCCACTTAGCACCTTCCGGTGTTCAAGTATTGTTCTGTAATTTAAAATGCCTATGGTGGTTATTACTTAGGCCACCATTGATTGAAATCTATGATTATTTGTTATCATTTAGAATTATTTTTTCCATTATCCTTTTAAATGTAATAACACTTTATTTTTCTCCATTTACTCGGTCAACGCAGCTTGAAGCCCCTGGCAAACGGGATAGTTCTGGAGTCCTGAGACCTAGGGTTGCATGGGTGGGCTAAATCGATCCTTGCCTGACTCAACCAGAACTATTTCTGGGCATGGATTCAAATTCTGGGATTTGGGATGGGCCTTTGTATTTAAAACTTGAGCCAGGTAAATTCCTGGGCTGGTGCATTGGATATAGCTTGAGTGTTACCCAGATCTGGCCTTATGTAGGCATGACTTATATTCATAAATTATAAATTTAATGTCAAAACTTGTCTTTGAACCTTGGATCTCTCTACAGAAAATGACCATTTAGTTAATCATGCTAAAGCGAATTCTTTTTTTAACGTACTAATATCATTGTATATACTGGCCCAATAATTATGCCTTTACCAAGCCCATCCCGATTTATGTGCAAAAGAGTCTGGGTTTAGGTCGGGTTGGGCGTGGTCCTACGTTTCACATGTATGGTTGGGTCTGTGTTGACTCTTTTCCGGTTCAGTCCTCTCAAGTTGCAGCTCTAGTCAGACTCCAGCTTTGGTCATTTAAAAATTTAATAGCATTGTTTTTGTCGAAACAAAATGATTTCAATGTTAATAGTTTATGCTTTGTAGGCATTTTCTCTGGTTTTCTTTTCGTGTTTTATCAAAGTAATAGTTCCTATTTATTCCCCTTTTGGGCAAAAAGCTTATTTGTTTGTCTGTTTTTTTTTTTTTTTTTTCTTCTCATTTTGTACTGACTGTTCAAGACTTCAAGTCATTATTTCCCTTTTCTTGTTTGTATTGTTTTGGGGTTAGGTTATGGGGAAAATCTATGATGTAGAAAAGATATGGTATGGGAAGAGTTTTGACCAATCAAAATCCACCTATGAATTTTGATAAATAACACTTGATTGGCTACCACGTTATGATTCCAGTTGATTGGTCAGAAGTTCTTCAGATACCATATCTTTTTCATATCAAAGTCGAATGATGCCAGAAAGACATGATATTTTGAAAAGCTTACAACCAATCATCGGAATTAACCAGGTGGATTTTCATCGGTCAAAGCCTAATCGATATCATGTCTTTCTGGCAATATGGATGAGATTACATTGTCACCCCACAGGGTGCACCCCACAGCACATCTAAACCGTGCATTGGGAACATCTCTCAATAACAAGTATGGGAGAAGTTTCCAATGCACACCCAGATGTGCATGTGGGGCGCCTGTGGGGCATAGATGTGAATTCATTATAGCTAGATTTGGCTGAAGCTGGGATTCTGGATTTTCTCTTTATAGAGTGTACCTCACACCAACATCATAATATTTTTAGCAGTGAGTTAGGAACATCTCCCATATTTATATGTTATTATTCATGGAAAGATGTAATGGTTAATTTATAGGGAAAGTTCCCGATTAGTACCCTCTACTTTGGTCCCCAAACTTTAAAATGTGACAATTTAGTACCCGAACTGTTAAAACTTGTCAATCCAGTACCTACTGTTAATGAATTGTTAACAAGCTGTTATGTGGTATTTGAAAAAGACACAAATGCCCTTTGAGTGTCATATAATTTTCTTTATCAACCATTCAAACGTTGACAAAAAATTAACAATCCCAAATCCTTGCTTCTTCTATTCAAGAAAGTTGGGACCACATCTCAGTAGGTATTCTAGAACTTTCTTGAATAAAAAGAGGCAAGGATTTATGACCGTTAATTTTTTTGTCAATGTTTGGATGGTTGATAAAGAAAATTAGGTCACACTCAAAGGGCATTTGCGTCTTTTTAAAAGAATGTAACGGTTGATTAACAGCTTATTAACAATAGGTACTGAATTGACACATTTTGAAAGTTAATACTGAATTGTCTCATATATTTTAAAGGTCGGAGACCAAAATAGCATTATGCCTAAAATACAAGGTATTAATTGGAAATTTTTCCTCATTTATATGCCATTAAAATTGATGTGAGGCGCTGTGAGTAGCAAGTCCGATTTCCATAGGTCCCTGATGTTGATCTTGAGGCCATAATAGACTGCTACCAAACGTTAGGAGCATCAGAACTGACCAACAGGTGGGTTTATACTTGGAAGATGAGTTTTGAGTTATATGCCAAATCCCAAAAGTCAGCTTGTGAAGTTGGGTGCTACACATACACTTATTGGGTGGTGGTGAAAAGCTTTTCTTTTTGTTTTTGAGGTTTCTGTTGGGTCAATTTTTAAAACATTGTTGAGTAATGATGGCTATAAAAAGAACTATATGAATTACAGGCTTATACCAATGCTAAAGTGCAGACTAAGGTCATTTTGAGGGCAAAGCTTCCAAACCACACAGTTGAATCGAAGAACTCGTGACTGGGACTCAGTCCTGATTTTTCTACGTTTAGTGTAGACTAAACTGCTGAACAACCTCTTACAGCTTTCCAGTTGGACATCCGTGTTGATTTTTAAAGCACAGCTTGCAATTTGGAGGGAGCATTTGTCAGTATATATGAGAACCATATCAGCAAAAACAATACCCATTTGCTGAAATGGCAGTTGTTTTTTTGTCTTAAAAAGCAAAATTTCACACACCAAACACCTATATCATTCAAACAAAAAGGTATTTAGGAAGACTACAATAACTAAATAACTAAAGGAAACAAAACCATTAGGATCGAGAAGACAACACTCTCTGAGCAAGCCAATCCTCTTGCCTGGTTCGCCTCTCTAAACATGTGCCTATAGGTTGCACCACCATCCATCGTCTCCTTCATTTGCAAGCATCCTGAAATAATGTTTTTTAAGATTTCAAGGATGAGAGATCGGCCCTTTGTAAATAACAATTTTCAAGTCCCCCTTAATCGTAATTGGTAGGTTGCTGAAGTTGAGGGCCAGATTATGGGCTTCCCAAGCTCCCCAAGCCTTTATTGGAAATACGGGGTCACGGAAAGTCAAAGCCTCTCTAAACTTGCTTCAACGGTCGGCCTTGCATCAAAAGTCAAAACCACCCTTCATATGCGTTGCACGGTAGTAATATCCATACTCTCCTCTTTATTTTTAAGGAGTGAAAATAATCTCATATTTAAAAATTCGAAACAAATTTTGTATATTTTGGGACAAGTTGAAAACTGGTTTTAGTAAGAGAAAACTATTTTTTCAAAACATGTGTGCAAGTGTGTTTTCCATGTAATTGATTAATCAAATTCCATTGAATTTAATCTCTAATGAGATTAAAATTCAACAGCTTTTGCCACATTTATAGAAGAAGTGCCAAGAGAAAAACCTTTAAATTAAAATCCAAGAATTCACCCAAGTGGTCTCTAGCAATGACAGTGACAGAACATATTCCATCCCTAACACGAGATATATCAAAATTAATTTTGATTTCACCGTACTTTGGGGGGAGCCAAGAAATGTGATTCCACTTTTTTGTTTATCTTTACTATCATTTGATTTCTCCAAGAGCTCCCTGTAAGCCAATATTCAGAGAAAGCCTTACAAGCTCTCTCCAAAATAGTTTGAGGGACATCCTCTTTGGTTTCTCCAAGAACCGCTTTGTAATGGTCTAATGGCTAAACTGTTGAAGTAATCCCTATCCCTTATTTCAACAATTGGAGTTACAGAAAAGGAAATGGATTGAATAAGCTTCTCATTGTGACAATCCACAACCTTTGACAATATTGGAGTCATGCCGGCCGATAAATGATGTTACCAATTAGACTATCTATCTATTTGGGTTCCCTTTGAATTTGATCACATATTGACTTCTAAAATGCATCTTTAGACTTAATATCCTATATTAAGGAGTAGTAGTTTTACTAGGTTGCTTGGGCCTTATTGTCTCAATGGAACACCATCTGTGTTTGAGTGAATCTTAAACTTCCCATTACTTCGATTACATACTGCTTTTTCTAGGTCTTCACAACAATGCATGCTTTTGCTCTTTGGGGATGATTATTATTTTATTTTTAATTTTTGAGAGCTAAAAGACGTTTAATCTGTATTTGATTTAAAGGAAAAAGTAGGGCAAGGTAGGATAACCTTTGCAAGTCTTGTATAAGTTTTCCTATCTTTCTCTTCCATTTCCTACCTTTTAATTCATTAATAACTGCTCAGATTACAATTACAATTGCTTCTGTTAGCATCCGGGATGAACATACAGCCACATAGTTCATGCTGTCAAATGATGTTTTAAGTTCTTTCATGCATGGGTGGCATGGCTTTTTTATCTACTAATCAACAAAGAACGTTTTTCTCGCCAAACCATTGATGTCGAGTTGGCTGCATTCCTTGTATTGATGAAATGTGTTCAAGCTGGTATGTCATTTAAGCTCCGTTTGGTTTGTGAGAAGATTTGGGTGGGATGGGATGGGATGGGAAAGTATAAAAATTTAATTTTACATTGTTTGATTTTATTGTGATGGGATGAAATGAGAAAGTGTAAAAGGGACCGAAGTATTGGAGCTCAATCTATTGTTCATTCTCCTTGCCATTCGAACTAGAGGAGCGGTGGTGGTGGCAATCTCTCTCCTCTCTGATCTCTCCCTCTCTCCCTCCATTCTTTCTTTTATTTGCTATTTCTCCTCCCTCATCCACTACAATTCTTAGCATTGGCAGCCTACGAAACCAACGAAGCTCAAAGCAACGGTAGCTTGCGAAACCAATGAAGCTCGAAGCAGTGGCGACCTGTGAAACTAGCGAAGCTCGAAGCAACGACGGCCTGTAAAACCAGCATCGACAGAGGATGAGGCATGCGGGAAGGAGGAGGAAGATGAAGAAGAATACCAAGTTCTAGTCGAATGGACGAGGCATGTGGGAGTGAGGAAGGAGATAGATTTTCTTGAGTTTTTTCACCGAGGTCCCACTGTTTTGGAGGAACCCCAAATCCACAATTTTGAGATATGGCATCCCACCTTTTTCTCATCTCATCCCCCTCTTTCCCTCAAGACAAATATGAGAAAAGGAAATATTTTTGAAATATTCTCTTTTTCTCATGCCAATCCCACAAACCAAACGAAACCTTAGACTCGGTTTAGGAGGAGTAAAAATACAAATTTGTAAAATACAAAATCTTATATTTTATATTATTTTCTATATATTTGGACTATACATATATATTTGTATTTATACTCTTTCCAAAGTGAGCCTTAACCTCAAATACACCCTAACCCAAATCGGCATTTGCTCTTCGCACTAACCTTGCAAAACATTTCATCATGCATTGGGAATATCTCCATGAATAACAATACAGGGACGCTGGTTGGCTTAGATTTGATGAGATTGGAATTTGTGGCCCACTGATTGCAAGGTTGGTGTTTGAGTGCTTTGGATGGTAGGAAGCCGGAAGAGGCCTGTCAGTAGTAGAGCATCAGCCTTAAGAGAAAGTAGCCGTCTGATATGGAAAACTTTGAGTAGCATGGGAAAAAGACAATTCGCAGCAGTTCGCTGGTGTATTTTTTCTCTCCTTTCCTCAATCACTTTTTTTTTTCTTTTCTTTTGCATGGAACCATGGACATGCATATTGCAGAGCAGTAGTACACATCAGTTTTTCATGTTCACATCTCTGGAATTCTTTGGCAATTGGCATTACATTACGCGGTATCCATCTCAAAATACCCTTTTTAAAAGTCTTTTCAAAACCCTTTTATCCTACTCTCAAAAGAAAAAAATGAAAAATGACTCCTTTGTTGATCTGATCGGGTTTCTGACAGGAAAGAGACGCCTCCTCATTGAGCCTTCTTCTTGCTCTCTTTTATTCATTCTCCAGACTCACAGGCTCATTAACTGTGTACCCCGTTATCCTGTTTTTCTTCTAACTTCACCCTCACCTCCTCTTCCCCCAACACATTGTTTTTTTTTTTTTTTTGGAGAGATAGAGAGATGAGATACATTAGATTAGTGATTGTAATTTCTCTTGTTTCACTACTATTCAACATAAATCTGTGCTCGTCAGTTTATGCCAAGACCCAAGAATATTCTTCAGGAGTCAAGATATGGAGGAAAAACAACAGTTCCAACAACTTCAACTACTATGGCTTCGGAAGAAAGGGTGGTCATGATGCCTCTGCAGAACAGAAGAGAACAACCCCAAGTGGTTCCAACCCACTTCACAACCGATGAGTTTTCGAGAATGAAGTAGTACGTTTTCAAGGATTTACAGCTCTCCGGTTTTAAAAATCTGATGGGTTTTCATTGGATGACTCAAAAGGTTCCTCCATCAAACTAAGGGGTATGCATTGAAACATTGAAACCTGGAAGTTGTAGAATCATGACTCAAGAGCTGAGTTCTTCCTCCAAGAAGGCAAGAATTTGTTTTCAATTGACTGTTTGGTCAGTTATGGATGAGAGCATAACTCCCATTTTTTAATAAATTTGTTTTGTAAGTTGTAACAAGTTGTAAAAGAAAAACGTTGTTATCTCTTTTCTTCTTTTAACAAATTATTTCCTTTTTTTTATATATTTTTCACCACTGAAATCCCGCTCTAGACTTAAAATCTTTGATGGATTGAGATGAGATGAATGTTTTATCCTTCAGCCCAGATTACTTAGATTAGTTGAACTTGATGGCTGGAATAGGGGCTTTGTCCCCCACATCAGCCATGCACGTGAAGTGAGAGATTGAGTGGTTGTGGGGTGTTGTGTTATTATTGGTCACACAGCCTCTAACACAGCCATCAAGTTCAGCTAATTCCGATCCGTTTCAATTCTTTGTTGCTGCCAGTACCCAAGGCCCCAACCCAGATTTAACCCGACTAGAATACACCCATAGCCATATATACATCATCAAGCAAAGCAAGAAGTGGCGGGTCCAAACCAAATGGCTACTTACTAGCTAGTCAATTGTGCCGGATTCACACACCTGACACCCCAGCCCAGAGTCCAGAAGGAATGGTAAATGGTAATTAAGAATAACTGGAGTCGAAGTTAAATAAGCACACACAGGCATTACTTAGGCATGCAACCCAACCCAGATTGGAGGGATCGGTGAGTCGACCCAAGAACTGCCATCAGGAGCAGGAGATCCCATGGGGAGGTGAGAGATCATCATCAGAGAGTACATGCATGTAACGTGGAGATTGCCAGAGGACGTTAGCATTTAGCATGTTAGCACAGCTCGCTATCTGCTGGGAGTTGGGAGTTGGAGAACAGAATACAACAGAGATAGAGGGCGTGGGACCCCCATTAACTGAGCCTGACAAAGAAGAGCATGTGATGTCAGCCCTCTTAGAGGCTAGACTACTACTGACAAATTTGTCAAGTATAACCCTCCACCTCCAGGTCCAGGAGTTTGTAGGGGCCAAGCTAGCGCAGAATATAACAGTAGAAAGGGAGCAAGTAGAGACGAGAGCCTTCACCCTTTTGTCCAGGCAAATCGATATGTCTGTCATAGGGGATCTCTTTTACTCGTACAGATATATCTATGATTCTCTGTAGCCGCCAAGAGTGAAGAAAATGACCACAGATGCGCCAAAAAGCAACACAACACACACTCACAGAAAGAGGGGAGAGGTTGTGGTTTTTCTAGTATCACTCGTCTCCAATAATCTCCACTCATTATCGTCCCCTACCCCCCGGAAACAAATAGATTTTTTTTTTCTTCTTAATTTAAAAAAGAAAAAGAAACACTGGAGTGTAATAGTGCTTCCAAATCTGATTTCTGCAACTCTCAATTCTTGTGTACAATCTTGGTTGTCTCTCCTCTTCTAAAAAGACTGGTTTCTCTTGGGGCATCTCCACGTTGGATGTCACGGACACCCCTAGGAGGCGGAGGGGTTTCAAACGAAGTACATAAAAGCTAGCAGATCCATCATGGAATTCGTAGGGCCCCAAGATGAAGAGCTGCAGTAGCTGATGAAGTGAAAAGTGACAATCCAGAAGCCATCCAAATCCAAATTAAAGACGACCAAACAAAACAAATCTCACTTGGATGGGCATGGGGCCACTGCTTGGACGCAAATTAAAGCTTGCGCTGTGTCTGGCTCCGGCCTCTCTGTGTGTGATCATGAAAGAGACCTCTCTAATGGCCACTGGGCTTGGAAACTGGAAAGCCCTGACATGCTTCATCAGTAATTTGAGCTCTCTATACATTCATTGAGGTTGAGGGGTCATTGCCTACTAACTTGAGTAACGTGGGGCGTGGGCGAGACAACTGAAAAAGCACGGCATTGGAATTCAGAATTTCAGATCACCAAATCTCAAGTTATTCTTGAGTTGTAACAATATGATGAATCCCAACTTCCTAGATTTTGGATGTGGAACCTCTGTTTTAACTCAGTCTGTAAGGCTGGTTTCTCATTTCACCCTTCTTGGATGGTTGTTTGTTTTTTTCTTCAGGCCAAAAAGGAATTAAAACCCTCTGATAGATTAGTAAGATGTGTGGCAGTTAAGTAAATGGCTCACATTGATCCATTAGAAGCTGAAATTACTGCTTGGAAACCGACCAGTCCGGCAGTTTTTGCCTTTCTAACAGTCTTTTTTTATACACCTGTAAAGACAAATATAAGGTTCAAAAAAAGAGGGTGTGAAAGATCCTGGCAATGAAAATTTCCAGAGAAGGAATTCCGTTGAGTACATTCCTTTTAGGCTTTTACAGAACCCGAGAGAAGGGAGAAGTGAAATCGAAATGATCAAGCAGCGATTTGAGAAAGAAAGAGCAAAAGGGAATTGACTCAAGACCCTAGAAAATAAACCCCACCTTAAAAAGAAGGCCAAGGATCAGAGTGCGTGCAACTGAGCAAAGAGCTTATTTCATATTTGCTTAGTGAACTAGACTAGAGCTTCAGCATATAAATGGGCTTTTATCATTCTCGTGGCTCGGTGTACGCAAAGAAGCTCGTCTGTTTGTTATGTTTTGTTATAATCAGTCATCGAATTCTATGCTTTTATTATTAGGCAATTGCCAAGGGATTACATTGGGTACAGCTAAAGCAACCTATCTACCATCTACATCCATCGATCATCAATACAATCCAACCCACATTCAATCCGACCCAGCTATAAGTGTTTGGTGGCAGTCTCTAAGAGTCCAAACTTCCAAATATGAATACGTATTGTATTGTATCGGTAACCCAAGGTCACTGACACTCGAAGTAATAGAAAATTATTTAAACACATATAATTTAACATTGGATGTGGGAGTGAAGTAGGGATTGCAACCAGGTGGGTTTAGGGAGAGTTTTGCAAATTCTAAACTATACCCACCTCTCAATCCATACCTTTCCCTGCATATTAAAATGCAAAACCCTTTATAATTCTACCTTTCTTGCATTGAGGGTGGGATAGGTCGAATTGGATCCAAAATTCCCATCTAATTTCCTGTTAAATATGAGCAATAAACCAGCCAAATAACATAAAAAAACTTTCAATTATTTGATTAAAACATGTAAAAAGTGCATAATTTATCAATTGTCATTTACATAAAATTTAAAATATTATTAAATTCAACTTCTATTATATAAATTTTATATGCCATTTACAATATGTGGATCAGAAAGGGTTGAATTTAGCCTAATATCGTACTCTATCTGTATTCGTACAGGTTATAAATTTATTTTATACATTATATAATATAAATTATGCGTATTATATTATAATATTTATAAAAAAAATATTGATGAATTAACAAAATCAGATACGTGCAACCATCTGGATCTGCTCTCCCATTGTACGTGAACCTAATAGTAGGATCAGCAACCTGTCAGCTTCCCAGATTCAACAACCCCTTCTTCCCATCTTTCATTTTTTTCCAAGTGACCAGGTCCAAACCCCACTGAACATCAAAACAAAACAGAACTGAACCACGTCTTCTACCCTCAAACCGAAACAAAGTATGACTACTGGTTCCCCCAATTCCTACTACGGTTTTGGTTACTAATTCCCACAATTGTGGTGGTGAAAAAAGACGGGGAACCCCACAGTAGGATTTTATTCAATGTTGAGAATATATTAAAGAAATATATGTTCACAGCAAAGGATTTGGAGCAGTTGCTACAAAGTGCAATGCTTCAATTCTCTAAACTTGTGACAGCACCACGATATCATTGTCGGAGTCTTTGTTTTGTTAATCTCCAATGATTAGAAATATGATCAAATTTCCTTTTTAACTTTGTAATTACTTTGAAAAGTCAGGTCCACTTTCATAACTTGTATTATAAGGGAAGGGGTTTTGATCAGAAAAAAGCAAAAGATGGATACTGTTGTCAGTGTCTAGCTTTCTTTTTTATTTTTAATTAAAAGCAATTTTGTCCAAAATTTTTTAAATTTTGTCAATCTCTCTGATTTGGTCATATTTTTCTAAAGATAACTGAATTTGTAAATTTATCAAACGTTGTCATAGGGCTGTTCATAAGAAGATTCAAACTGACCAAATTGATCAATTTGGACTGACCTAATTTGAGTCGGCCAGGTTTTTTTCAGTACCGGTCGGTTTCGGATTGTAAAAAATCATAAACCGATGGTTCGGATCAGTTTCAGTTTTCATATGTAAAAACCGAAACCGAACCGACTTAGTAGTTAGTAGTTAGTAGTTACAACCTAACTTAATTTCTAGTTTTCTAGTTAGGAATGACACTAATGGCAAGTATTGTAAGACAATTAGACAATAAATTTTTTTGAAAAAATTTAAAGAAAAAAATCAAAGGATCCTAGTTTTTATGGTCTTTTACACGAAATAGGCAACCAATTACAATTAGAATTAAGTGTCTTTTTTTACTTGGATTAGAAGGTTTCTTGAAATATACAAATTTCAGTCTTTTTTCTCTAATACAGTTTGATTTTCTATTTTCTTGATAACTTCTATTCTAACTTGGTCCGCCCCCCTACTAATTTCAGTCTTCTTTCTCTAATAGAATTAGGTGTCCTTTTTTACATCAAATTTCAGTCTTCTTTCTCCAATCTACCAATTTATTACCATGGTTGAACTTAGAGTTGAAATCGACCCAAACCGACCCAACTTGACTCAAACCGATCAGGTCGGTTTTGCTTAACACATAGTTGGTTTCGGTTTTAGTTTCAATTTCAGGTAACCCGACTAAGTCGGGTCAATTGAAAAAATCTCAATAAATCGACCCAACCCGACCCGTGAACAACCCTACTTTGTCATTTATTTTGCAAAAAGTCTTATATATATTATATATGTTCAAATATATACGGATCGGGTTTGAAGTATTAAGCCCAGGCCCCATCTTAAAATTTGTAAACTTGATGAGTAAACCGACCCTCAACACAAAACCCAGGCCCAAAGCCCGAAATTTCCGAGTCGGGCCGGGCTGAAAGAATGATCACCCTAATTTGAACTATTGATCGCCCGTTTGTACGGATAAGCTACAGCCTCTCAAATGACTGACTGACAGCCGATAGCTTTTTTACCAAACACACCACGGAAAGCCTGAAGACGCAGCGCTTCATCCCTCTCAGGGGCAACCTCGTCAATGAATTCCAGCTTTTCTCTTCCAGGCTGAAAGAAAGCCGACGGAGGAGCGAGGATAAGCCGAAGCAGAGTACCGGGGATGGCTTCACTCCTCCTTTGTCATTCTCCGTTCTCCGGTCACTGCGTTGTACCCTTTCGTTCAAAAAGTAAAGTCTCATTCTCCGGTGGTTATCGGTCTGTGCGATGTGCAGGGGATCGCCAAGCACTCTTTAGCCGCATTGCTCCCGTCTACGATAACGTCCGCCACCTGCACATTCTTTTCATTCCATACCCCAAACTCGCTTTTATTTATTTATTTATTTATTTCTATTTCAATTAATTATCACCGGCGACGACTTATTACGTTCTAATAGGGCGCCAAATTGTCCTGCGGAAGTATACAATCTGACTATTAATTATTTTTTTTTTCAGCTGAATGATTTACTGAGTTTGGGGCAACATCGCGTGTGGAAAAGGATGGCCGTCTCCTGGAGCGGGTATGCAATTTTAAACTAACACTTTCAATTCCATTTTTTATCAAAAACATCAAATTTTCTTGTTAATTAATTAGTTTTCTTTTCGTAGTCTTTTTCTTTTCATTTTTTTCTATGGTTTTTCTGTAGTTATTACCCAGAAAGAAATTTTTATTATTATTGCTTTTGAAATCGTGACATATAATTCTTGCAGGGCTAAAGAAGGAGACTGCGTGCTTGATTTGTGTTGTGGAAGTGGGGATCTGACATTCCTTTTGTCAGAGAAAATTGGATCTCGTGGGAAGGTTTGCCTACATACTTTTTCTTTTTTCCTTTCATTTTATTTTTACTATTAATAATTAATAATGGTAAACATTCTTTTTTTTTTCTTTTGTTTTTATTATACTAGTAAATGTGGACGTGCTTGCAGTTGTAACTTTAAATTACAAAACATACCTTTGTTTTCTTTACAATGACAATTATTATTAATTTATTATTATTGTTGGTGTTGTTGTATTATTTTGTATTCCATTTTCATCATAAATAAAAGTAAATTTTATTTTAACAATTTTTTATTTAATATGATGAATATATAACATTAGAAATGTTCCCAAATATTTTTGACGAAATTGTATACTTTTCAATTTTTGTGTTCTATCTTTTTTAAATATTTATTATTCAATTATGACATCACCACGAGTTTACTTGAAAAGTTTGATCATTGACCCACCATCTAGATAGGAAAGTAGCCTTGCTTTCAAATCAATTTTAAATTATATATTTCATCTACATTATATGAATAACGTTTGTTTATCATACTTAATTTTTATTTGATTCTTTGTACCTTTTTATTTTTTAAAAATTTATTATTTTACTATAACATCATTGGTTAATCCATTTGACCCAAACAACTAACCTACCACCCCAACCATTTATTATTGTATTTCCATCATTGATAAAATTATGTATAATACTTATTTTTGTTCAATATGATGAATGTATAATATTATAGATGACCTAATATTTTATTTTATTTATATATATAACATCAAATATGTGCCCAGATTGTTCTCTAATTTTTTCTTTATTTTTGTGATTTTTTGTTTTTATTTTAAAAATTTTATTATTTGACTATGACATTATTTAATTTAATTTCAAGGTTTATCTTAGATTTGTAATTTCATTTTCATTGTTAATAAAAATATTTCTTACATTTCATACTTAATTTTATTTAGTATAATGAATAAATAATATTAGAGATATTCTCAATTCTTTTTTCTTGTACTTTTATATATTATTTATTTTGATTTTTTATTATTTGATTATGGCATTATTGGTTAACCCATTTGACTCAAATGGTTGAATTGCTTACCCACCACTGGGAGGGATGAAAATGGTTTTATTTTCAAATTATTTATTTTTATACTATTAAAATCAATGTTATGGTTTTAATTAATAGAATTTAATGATGAGAAAAATATATCTTAAATATAGGATTTAATGAGAGAATATACCTTAGATATGAGACTTAATGAGAGAGAATAGGAAAACAATTTTATTTCCAATTGGTTTTAAATTTTATATTCCCTTTCCGTCATTAATAAAAGTATTTCTTATTTATCATACTTATTCTTGTCTAATATGATGAATATATGATATTAAAGATGTTCCCAAAATTTTCTTTAATTTCTATATTTTTTTTTGCATTTTATCAAGTTTTAATTTTTTATTATTTAACTGTGGCAACAATGCAACATGGGTTGGCCTATTTGACCCAAATTGTTTAATTTCTTACAACTACATAAAAATACTGCTTTTCCAAGTCAGTTTCAAAAGTACAAGTTTTTATGTTATTAGAATTATTTATGTATGGATTTAATTAGTGGAATTTAATAATTAAAAGAAACAAAAATGCCTTAAATGTATGGTTAAATGAGGGTGAATGAGTTAATACCTTAAATGGAATTTAATGAGAGGGAATTGAATGCAATGAATAATAGTATTCAAATTACATTTTCTGCTCTGATAATAGATAGGGACCCTATTCCAAAAAGGGGTATTTTAGTCCAAAAAATTTCCAGAAATCTTAGACCCTATTTGTACTTTTTATAGTAATATAGATAGATAGATTTATTTAATCTTTTTTTCTTTCAACAATTTGGTGGTCTTTGTTTACTGTTATTACTCACCAGAGCTCCATCCGAGGGCCTCTGTCAACAATTCAACCATGTTTGAAGTGACAAGCTTTTCTACACATACAGTAATTTGGGTCTGTTGGGCTAAAAGCCTGAAACTCGTCCACTGTAGGAAGATATGGATCCCATTTCATCTCTTGATGGGGTCAGACCTCAAGACTAGCAGACCTTGGTTTTCTTTATTTATCCATAAAATGTTGGCTGCCTGTTACTTCAAACCGTAAGTTCAGTTAGTAGTTAATGGAAGTTGCATTTTCTACTTGATAACCTGGTTACAATTCGCAGGTAACTGGTCTTGACTTCTCAAAGAATCAATTACTGGTGGCATCCTTTCGACAAGACTTGCTTTGGAAAGCTTGCTACAAAAACATTGTGTGAGCATTGGTAAATCTAGCATTTGGTCAGAACACTAACATCACTACTGAACCAAAAATTGTAAAGCTTCTTTCTCAAGCTTCCTGATGAAGCTTTCTGTTTTTTTGAGTGTGCTCAATATGTCACGGACTCACAATTTTAAGTTGCCCATTGTGCACTGTACTTCAGGGGGACTTAGAGATACACATTTTTAGTTCAACTTTTTATGACTAGACTTAGAGATGTACACATTTTTAGTTCAACCTTTTATGACTGGACTTAGAGATATACACATATTTAATTCAACCTTTTATGACTGGACATAGAGATATACACATTTTTAGTTCAACCCTTTATGACTGGATCTGAGTCATTGAAATTTAAATTTGCATACTTCTATCGACCAGCGAGATCAACCTTCTTTTCTATTTTCATACTTAAATGATTAATTACAACAATTGCAGATGGGTTGAAGGTGATGCACTTGATTTACCTTTTCCCAATGGTTATTTTGATGCAATTACTATTGGTTATGGGCTGCGGAATTTAGTGGATAGGAGTAAAGCCATGAAGGAAATGTTTCGAGTCCTGAAACCAGGTACTTTTATTAACTCCCTATTTTGTTTCTTAAGAAAGAAAAATTGTAGTTTGTATGGTAGGATTTCTAAACTTATCCTGAGCATTTCAGGCTCCAGAGTATCAATTTTGGACTTCAACAAGAGCACAGAACAATTTACTACCACAATTCAGGTACTTATCACAATATATCAAGGCATTGCATGCAATCTTCATTATTATTGTATTCGTTGATTTCTTTGAAATCAATACTGCATTGCTATCCTCATGATGTAAAGAGTTTCTTAGATTACTTTGGACTGGTCTATCCATTAGATCCAGATGCATGACATGAAAGGTTTACTGATCATGGACTGTTACACTGATATATTGAAACAAAATTGCATGGGAACATTGAAGGACAGATAGCTACCCAATTTTGAGTTCATAGAGGCATAAAGTAATTGACTAAACTCAATTAGGCCTTATCTCAACTATATGGAGTTGGCTACATGAATCCTTTTCCGCCATTCTTCTCTGTTCAATGCCTTGATCATTGTGAAATTATGGGCCTTTAAATCATTTCTAACTACCTCAATCCATTCCCCTTGCTCTTCTAAACTCTTCAACTTGTAACAAATCACTTCTTCTCATTAGTTGTGTAGATGGCTTTCTTTGCACATAACCAAACCATCTTATTCTACTTTCTCTCATTTTACCACCTATAGGAACTACTTCTACATTACTTTGGACCGGTTTATCCATCAGATCCAGATTCATAACATGTATACTGACCATGTTAGCCTTATAACCATTTTATAAGGTTTTCCATTTGTCTTAAGTGGTTTTCTCCCATCGCATAGAGCTTTGGATGCCCCCCTCCAATTTGCCCATCCTGCTCCAATTCTATGGGCGACATCCCACCTCACTCTCTCCCTTGCTATGGATTATTTGTAGAGGCATAAAGTACATGAAAAGTTAACTAGATAATTTGGGAGTTCATATTCAGACTGGTGCATCCATTATATCTTCTTTCAATCTTCTTGATGGGTGGCCTATGTTGCTATTTAGTATCTATTCCAATTTGAGGAAATGTTTTTGTTGCTTTTTCCTCTCCCATTAATTGTTTACAACGTTATTATTTTAAAATTTTTAATTTTGTCTAGGGTATTGACAAGTTTTAGTATTTCAAAATCTTAATTCCATATTTTATTTGCATATATTGGTAAAAAATGATGATATTGAGCATTTCCATTTTGCAAGGAATGGATGATTGATAATGTTGTTGTTCCGGTGGCAAGCAATTACAACCTGGCCAAGGAGTATACATACTTGAAAAGTTCAATCCGTGAATTCTTAACTGGTAAGGTCTTGGTGAAAATAAACTGTCTGAGAGGTGCATGCATGTGGAAATTATATCGTAAGAATATAATATTGACTATAGGACATTTTATCTTTATTCAGAAATATTTAACAAAGGATCCTTTCATTTCAATGTAAAATGTATAGATAAGTTATCAGACTGAAATGTTTCAGTTATTTTTGTCCCTTTCATGCAAAAAACTTAATTTCTGTACATTTACATCAGAACAAAAAAAAATTGGAAGGGAGGTGAAAGACAAAGTAATTCTGTAAAAGGGGTGAAAATAATATCTGAAATATTTCTCTAGTGAGGATTTTAACGTTTCATCTTTTTTGTGGTGGGGGGGGGGGTTCTATTTTTGATGTAAAGAGATTTCTGCCCACAGAGCCAAACAAGAATTGGTAACAGGTTTGGGTAGACAAGAAGGCACGAATAAATATGGAAAATTGAACTTTTAATCCAATGGTCAGAAGAAACCCTTTTTCAGGCAAGTGTAATATCAAATATTGAATAGCCAAAAGTACTTGTGAGAGACACTAGAGAAGGTTAGGCACAGTCTGATGTTGAACAGCAGATTGCACAGCTGGCCAACTGAGGGGGTTCCCTACATGGTGGATGTCTCAGATATTGTTCCTCCACATGGCAGAAATATGGCAGGCAGGAAGATCCTTATTTGACCAGATTAGGGAACTTTTTCCCAAAAAATCTGCCTGCAACTCAAGTGTCATTGTTATTAATCGTGATGTGTATTGGATTCCTACAACAAGGCTGCCTTTCAGTTATTGCATTTGTAGATATGGGAGAGTAGGTGCAAGACCTGGTGTCCACATCTGTCAGGCCAACTCATCTCCATCATGTAATCATGTGCAAAATTTCTTCCATGGAAACTTCAAATAGTTAAGTACTATGTTGGTACATGGTTCATATGAACTTGTTCCAAATCCTAGCGGGAAACTGTGGCTGCTCTGCACAGATAACCTTTATCCTGTATGAAACATGTTTATAGTATGCTTGGAACTTACGAACTTCTTAATGAGTGATCCTCACTATAGTTGTTCATTTAATGATGATAAACTATTTGTTGTATAGGCTCTGTTGTTATCAATGTAAAGGGAGATTTTTTTTTATTAGATTGAAATGTTTCAGCAAAAACTTTCACCCTTTTCCAAAGTAAATGGTGTGCTGCACACAAAATGGGACCAAGTTCTTAGTGAATGATCCTTGCTATAATTGTTTCATTTAATCGTCAACTTTTTATTAAATAGGTTCTGTTTGTTCCAGTGTAATTTGAGTGAGAATATGGAGAATGGAAAGTGAATATAATATTCTACAATGTTCTGATGCAGGCAGAGAGCTAGAGGAACTTGCCATGGAAGTAGGATTTTCCAGTGCCAAACATTATGAGATAGCTGGAGGCCTCATGGGAAATTTAGTAGCAACTCGTTAAATAGGAATTTCCACTTGCTTCGCATTCTCTTTGCAAGTTTTCCAAGTTTGTTCAGAAGAATGCAAGTTTATCATCAGTTAAACTGCAACTTTAGGTTAAGAATTCTTTTGTAATCTAAATCCACAATATTTACATTGACTAAAACAAAATATACTTACTGGCTTATTGCAAGTTTGCAACTCGAGTAAAAATATTAAGCAACAATCTTGGTGCTATTAAGATAGATGACCAGGAGATACCCCAATAAGAAATGAGCACATCATGGAGGGATTAGAGATGACTCTGATCAGTGACAAGATGAGGACTGAGACGATTTGGTCATGTACATCGTTGACCAACGATTGCACTGTTACAAAAATACCTAGCTGAGCTTTGTAGGGTCCTCGAAAAGTTGTTGTCTAGTGAATACCCTAACTAAAAGACCAAGAGAATAATTTAAACCAGTTTACAAGCTGGCATGCATTCAATAAGCCAAAATTCAATAACAATAGTAATAAAGTTTATTAGTTCTACAAGTTTGCCTTTCATTCAAAATTTTCTCTCAGATCAGCTCTTCTCTATCATCAGCTTGTCAACAGTATATGATTTGTCAAGCTGTTGCATGCCAGCCCATAGATCATATATTGCTCGCAATTGATTCAGCGGTGTGAAACTCTACTTTCTTGTTGCTGGAGCTTTTAATTGAAGCAGCATTAGGTGGAAGGGTGTTTCCAGTATGAGGTAATTCTTTTATTCACATTTCTATGATTTCACCTGGGATAAAACGAACTGTAGGAGACACTGGCAACTGAAGGCGAAGATGTGGCATGAAGATGTTTACATGGGTTTTCACACGTGTCATTGAACTCCATGGTATTTTCGTCGATAAAAGGTGGGTTGGTCGGTGCTGGGAGGTCTTCGTCTTTCTTTAACATCATATGTAGTGCCTTCGACATTGATGGCCGTAATGAAGGGACCTCTTGTGTGCACAGAAGTCCCACATGTACCACCCTCAAAATATCCTTCTTAATGGTGCTGTTGATATCATAGTTATGCAGCATCAAATTTGGATCAAAAAGGTCCTCTACTGTTCCCTCTTGGAATTTCCTCCATACCTGTTGCACCCAGTTGCAATGGGGAAAATGAAGAAAATAAATGGTTAAACTTGAATTATGCAAGCAGTACAGAGAATGGTAGATATGAGTACAAGAAAACTGTTCTAGAGACTTACAGAATTGACAAGACTGTCCGAGTATTCAGATGTTTTACTTCTATTGTTTTGTCTTCCAGTAACAATCTCTAGCAAAAGCACTCCAAAACTATAGACATCTGCCTTTTCTGTTAACTGACCATGAGCTAGGTACTCTGGAGCCATGTATCCTCTTTGGATCCAAAGAAAGGAATCTAAATTTATACTCATTCAAATAAAAATTTAATATCTACATGCATATGTACCAATCTCCCTAATTGATAAGTTTACAATAAATGCATGTCAGAGTGTGGAAACGCTCAGAAGGAATAGAAACTTACAGAGTTCCTGCAATTGCAGTGCTTATGTGACTTTTATCTTCTTGGAAAGACCTTGCTAACCCAAAATCAGCAATTTTCGCCCGGAGCTTTGAGTCCAATAGGATATTACTGGCTTTTATATCTCTATGGATTATTCTGATCTTGTTGTTCTCATGAAGATACACCAAACCTTCTGATGTCCCTACAATTATTTCAAATCTTTTCTCCCAGTTCAATGCTTTCCCTCTGTTTGAGTCTATTTTGCCACAAGACAATAAAATAATTATACACTTGTTAAATAGTTGTATCTTGTAAGAAAGAAAACACGAAGACAAATTCAAATAATTTAGAATCTACCATACTTCACAGAAGTAGCAATTGTTTAGTAGTATTGGTAGTTATCATTGTTCAAAGGAGTAGATTGAAGATCAGATGCTATGTGCTTTTAGCTTAGCTCAACTGTATGGAATGGTGAAAACACCTATTTTTGGTTGTTCAGCAATTTTTTTTGAGCACTGTAATCGTAAGAGGAAAGGACAATTACTGAAGTTTTATATCATACCAAAGAGGAAGCGATCAAGGCTCTTGTTTGGGAGGAATTCATAGACAAGAAGGCTTTCTGGTCCGGAACAACTACAACCCAACAGCCTGACCAGATTTTTGTGCTCCACACTGCTTATAATATTAACTTCATTGTAGAAATCTGCAGCTCTATGTTTGTTGTTAAAAAAAAGCCTCTTTACAGCAATCTCTCTTCCATCAGGCAGAACACCCTACAATGGAGGTGATTAATTTAATTAAAGATGCAAATAAAAGAAGATAATAAAAGCAGTTTGCTGAAATCTTAAAAATTCTGACTTATTAGAAGTTAGTGTTTGTAATTCCACTCTTTAAAGTTACCAGCAACTGGTGGTGATGCGCAGTTGCACATCTGTAGGCAAATTACCTTGTAAACTGTCCCAAATCCTCCATGCCCAAGCTTGTTGGCGTCATCAAAAGATCCAGTGGCCTTCTCTAGTGTAGAGTACTTGAAGTTCAAGCTACTGTCATTAAGGGTCTTTGCCAGTTTTACTGCATCATTTGAACCTGGAATCCCAGAAAATAAATACAGAAATTCAGAAAAAGGAAAGCCAGAGATCACCATCATTGTTCTCAACTAGGTTAGAACGTAGTTGATTGCCTCGTTAAAGCTCTCTGTTTAGAATCTTTTAGAACTTTATTGCTCTGAGATGGTAAGTACTAGTTTCTGGAAGTGATGTTTTTACAATCCAAAAACATAATCATGAAAATTCAACAGAGATAGGAAAGTTAATAATACGTTTTCAAGTATTGTAGTATTGTACCTCTTCTTTTCTTTTGTATTCTTCTGTGTCTCCAAATATAAGTCCCGATGGCCACTCCAACAGCCACGACGGCTACAGAACTTAAAATAGCAACTACCATCACTACTGTGTTCCCTGCAGAAGCCACATTGCAACAATCAGGTAATACAGC